>NC_064641.1:357880403-358183433 GCF_023864345.2 Schistocerca serialis cubense | reverse complement strand
TATTGTGACTATGGCAACCGAACAGAGGAGAGCACATATTTCCAACCGGACCGACCGCTCGTTCCAGACTATTCGTGACAATCACAACAGTTAAACTGTGCTGCTTGCTGTCCACGGTTGATGGAAGTGTCATGTCAGTTATTGAACACTAAACTACTTCGAACTTCTGAGCGGGCCTTGAAACCTCAAATTCTAATCGAAATCGTTGTGTTATGTTTTTACCCTGTCCCCAAACGCCCTGAGGCTGATATACAGCTGCTCCTGACAGTTATGTGGCTGTTTATAAGATGCCTTTAAGAGCAGTAATAAAAGAAAGAGCAGTGGTGAACGATTCTGTATTACAGTTGTGCTCCAGGATTTGAACTGGGTAAGTGATCAAAGAAAAGAACGTTCCCTATTCTTTTATTACCTTAAGTGGGTCGAAGTTTAGCGTTCAGGTCGTTCTTCTTCATAGACCAGTGAAGAACTTATTGACACAGTTCGTAAATTCGTCAAGATCAGTGTCTGTCAGCCGAGGAGACTCAACAATTCCTCGGACGGTCTTGAATTACGCACACTGGCCGTTACGTAGACCAATAATGAGTTTTCAGAAGAAAAGGATCATGCCTGCATATGCAATTAGCGTTATTCTGCAAAGTAATATGAAAGCTGACAAAGCGTTGTTCTCTCTGGCTGACACATCTCGCGACAGCAATGTCTCGAGTACATAAATATGCTTAAAAAATTCGATACTGTCTCTGTAGAAAGCATTGTTACTTGTGTGTCTTTTCCACTACGGTTCGCCAACATGACATCAATGAAAAAGCCGGTCTTTTACAATGAGGTATCTTCCGTCTCATACAGAGGATTATGATCTGTCAAGAAGAGAACGAGAGAATAATAGCTCTTTTCTTCTTGTGAGACGATCGCTGAAGAACAGTCGCTGAAACACACATGAAAAAACGCTCGGATCAAATAAAGCATGGACGCTCAAAACCATGTGTCCAACAACAAAAACAGATATTTCATACTTTCAAAAAAAAACAATGTGTTTGCATGTCAGTCAAATATTTGTACTGATCAACTTGAGAAAATTCAGTCTACTAAAATTGCAATCCACTTAAAAGTCCTGAGCACCCGTCAGTTCTTCGATGACATTTCTGCATCCTAGATCTTGTTCCGTGCAACTGTCTTGCTTCTAGAAGTAAAGAGGAGGGGTTAACTGCGAATGACGAACTGCAAGTGAGAGACTGCAAATGTGACTGGTTGCCAGAACGCATTTAAGAAATGTTACTTTTGAACAATTACGGCGTAAAAAAGTGTGTATGTAACCTGGAAGAATCCACTATGGGTCTTGCTCCAATACACAGTGGAAATTCTAGAAGACTTACTTGGACACGGCTGTCTCCCCACTGTCCTTGGCTATAATGCTCGGGCGAAGGCGGTGAGTAATCTGTGCAACGCATGCAAAGAGCGAGAGGATAAACGATAGCAGCATTAGAGAATGCAGGTAGACTACGCAATACAATACATACAATTCTGAATAATAAAGGAACACTAACACCCACCATTTATTCAAACTTTCTAAAGCCTTGTGCCTTAATATGAAAAACTCATTCAACATAAATCACACAGAGCGAGAGAGTGGAGTGATTAGAAACTGGAGGACAGTGGTTCAACTTCCCGTTCGACCATTCTGATTTAGATATTCTGTGATTTCACGAAATCGATGAAGCCAAATGTCGGGATGACTCCTTCCAAACTCACAGAGTCAATTACCCGTTCTGCTCAAACAGAGACAGTAGGCTTCGTCCACCGGTCTTACAGCTTGTTCAAATGTTCAAATGTGTGTAAATACCTAAGGGACCAAACTGCTGAGGTCATCGGTCCTTAGACTTACACACTACTTAAACTACCTTGAGCTAACTTACGCTAAGAACAACACACACACCCATGCCCGAGCGAGGACTCGAACCTCCGGCGGGAGAGGCTGCGCAATCCGTGACACGGCGTTTGTTTTAACACGAGCTCAGTCACACCAAGAGCAGTCGTGTGCCGCATGCACGGACGGAAACCGTGACCTAGGTTACTGGAACGTGGACGCGACAGGCCTGGATCGGGGTGGAGAGACGGTCTCCCATTCAGCAGGATTAGGCGGGGCCGGAAGCGAGGGATTAGCGGGGAATGCAAATTGAGCTGAGTCACGCCAGCATATCGTCATCAGCTGCCCCTGTCTGACACAGCCGCCGACAATGCGGGCTCCACTTTTCTCCCTCCTCCAGTGGGGGTTTCCTTTATCGGATTCCATAGTTCCTGTTCATTGGCCGGGCGATTCGTTGACTCACGCGTAATTTCCCGTCATGCTGATCCATGCTATACGGGGGGGATTCAAAAGTCGCGTCCCATAGGACAAATAGAGAGAACCAGAACTCCACTGGCAAACTTTCAGAGATGGATCAAAACAAGAAAAAAATATCTAATAAACAAGGGCTCCAAAACGCTGCCGTACGAGCTGTGAGCGCTTGTTCACCTTGGTTACTGTGAAACACATCCACTGAATACGTGCTCAGAGCTCTTAAGGTTATGTAGTTTACTGGAAATCTTGTTTTGGTTCATATTACCACCTCTGAATATTTGTCGATGTAGTTCTGCTTCACAGTATTTGTCCTATGGGACATGATGTTTATATCACCCTTTACATTATATTCTATATATACCGATTTCCGAAGACAGCAATTTCCTTTTGGCGATAAAGTTAGGTTCACAAAAATGTATTAACATACAAGAAAAGCTTTCGGAATATGGCACTGTACCAAACAGACTGTGTGCCCTAGAAACCTCAATTATATACATTTCTGACAAGGAATGTATGCGTACAGCCTTCGTGATGCAACACCAGAATCTACCTCCTCGTATTAAAACGGGGAAAGCTGATTTCAGATGTGAATATGACATAATCAGTCATTTGTACGCCTGTGCTTACAAGGCATCGACTGTATGAAACTGAAGAATACATAAGTCAATGTTACAGCTTTCACTAAATGTCACCTTGACATTGGGAAACGCAGAATTGACAGAGAAGTCGTCTCAAGAAAAAAGTTTCAAATCTTTAAACTAAAAGTAAGGTATATGTGTTAATTGCGCATGCCTCAATCACCTTCGTGTTGATGACCACACTGTCATTATTCAGTCACTAAAAGAATATCTGAACAGAATAAATTAGAATGTAGCTCTGAAAACCAGTTACAATACTAATACAACGAAAAACCAACATAGAAACAGAAAAATGAGGAAGGAAGTTACTGAATCGGTTTTTTTTTTTTTAAGAAATAACGAGAAGAATAAATCTTTTTTCTGGATAGCTTAAAGTAAACAGAACGTAATTTCTGAAACTAAGTTTCCAACACACATGAAACAGAAATATAACAATTTGCATAACCAGTTTTGACTAATCGTTGTGAGATATGAACTTTAAATGTGAAAACCATTAAAAAACACTTGTGCTGCCAGCAAATCAAGAGACGAATGTAGAATTTGCTATGAGTGAGAGCAAGAAAAGCGATCATAATGTCAAACTGGAGAGGAAGACTTACTGTAGACTGTAATGAAAATGTTTCAACAGATCATGCAGACAGCCGAACGGATTGCAAGAGATAAGAAAAACAAAGTTGACGAACCAACTGCAGCTAACTGTATGATATTAGAGAGTTTTAGGGAATAATGTTTGGAAAAGTCTGGAGGGTCTTGATTCAGTAGTGCATTTCGACTGGCGAAGGAAAATGTATGTTGCCTTTATAACTTCGTTTCTGTCTTAACATGACAGCAGTCATTAATGTAATCGGATATTATCAGCATACTATACGCTAGAATGTAACATAAAAGATGTGAAGAATGCAGGTGGCGCCCCAGCATTACAGACTGTCCCGTGTGAACGTGGTTAGCGCAGGGTCACGGGTCAGTCTTTCGACTACCGCCTGCACCAAAGCGTGCCACGCCAACGTCTTCCCACGCAACTTTCTACGAGTCCAGTCCCTCGAATCGATTCCCTGTCTGAACATTATGAACCGGTCGACCTGCTGCCATTATGCCGTTCCCAACCACAATGCACTGTCGGCGAAAAACTATCCAATAAATGCATAAAAACTGACCATTTTGTGAGTCACTGAAGCTAACAGGTTTACATAACTATTAACTAACTGGGAATGAAGGAGAATAATTTAACTCTCCTGTGAGTAAAGAAGTGGCAAGAAAACTACATTTATGATACGTTAGAACTGTGCGGCCCATCGGGACTAGAAGCAGTAATGTTTCGCGGGCAATGATCTTCCTGTGGAGATGTACGACACCGAATACGACGCAAAGCACTAACTTGTTACAGATGTTCAACCCAGAACATACCTTGTACAATGTTTCGGCACAGAACACGACGACATTAAAAATCTTTTGCTACAGAATCCCTCACTGTTCCATATAATTCTCAATGGTATTATGACTTTTCACCGTATCTAAATGGAAAATATAGTGCGTAGTTTCTGGGCGTGTCTCGGTGGTAGGCAGAGACCTCATACTGCCATGTATAGACTGGAAGACGAGTCAGAACAGGAGGCAAGAACAAAAATATTGCTACATTGTCCTAATTGTACCTACTTTTCGAAACAAAAATAAATGGAGCACTATGGAAACTTAGTGGATTTTCGGGTAACAAGACATACCCAAACTTCTCGTTTCAGCGACCGCAGACAGAGAAATCAGCGACCACTATTGCAGCATCACTGGTTACTGGCACTGAAAGTGAAATTAATCTATGGACAACAAGTGGGACAAAAAAATTGTTATAAAGTACCTGAGCAGTATGAAGCACACAGCCAGGTATAGGAAGGAGGAGTGGAGGGTTTCAGCCATAAATTCTGACATTTTGCAGCAGATGTGCTAGACACGTTTAACATGTGGGATATGGTGAGGGGTAGCAAGGAGCCACCACGGTTCCGTAACAACACCAGACACTTACTAAAGTACCGAGAGCTACAAGGCAGATACAAACGAAAAGGAACATTTTCGACTAATAGAAGACGACACAAACAAAAATCATCCAAGAGCACTCCTGCGAGACCCGTTCAATGAATTAAAGTTCAGATACTCGTCGATCATGTTGGCATCAAACCGCAAGATAGTAAAACGAATATTAAAATACTGATTTCTGTCTTCCGAAATCGATTCACTGATCACGCTAAAATGGCAATTTTAGAAATAAAAAAGCGCAGAACCAAAAATCAGCTAAAGTCATGCTAAAATAGCAAGTTTAGAAATAAAGAAGTGCAGAACCAAAAATCAGCTCAAGTCACTCAATAGAGGTAAGACCACTAAATATGCGGAGGAATTTGTCCCTCTTCTAGCAACGGTTGTTCATAAATTTTTAGAACAATGAAGAGCGACCAGTTACTGCAAGAAAGCACAGGCTGTTCCATTGTAGAAGTAAGGTTGCAGGGGAGTTGCGCAGAACTAAAGACTTTTCTTAATGATGTCAGTTCATTGTAAAATTATGGAACATATTTTGTACTTTCATTTGATGACTTTTCTGGAGACCCAACGACTCCAATGTAGGAATCGACACGTTTCCCGCGAGCGAAGATCGTAATGAACGTATCTTCCTCTTTTCGAGTTTTAAACTGAGAAAGCAGTAGGTAGATTAGTACTGGTTGCCGTGTTTCTTATCTTCAAGAAACCCTTCTGTACCGTTCTCCACCGTCTTCTCCCAAACAAAACACGTTCTTACGGAACTTCTTAACAGGTAAGCGACTCGAATGAAGACTTTAGAGCAAACACAACGTAGTACGTGGTTCTTAATGGACAGGTTTCTTTAGCAGTGGAAGTAACGTCAGGCGTAGCTCAAGATTGCGTGACAGGACAAAATGGTTCAAATGGCTCTGAGCACTATGGGACTTAACTGCTGTGGTCATCAGTCCCCTAGAACTTAGAACTACTTAAACCTAACTAACCTAAGGACATCACACACATCCATGCCCGAGGCAGGATTCGAACCTGCGACCGTAGCGGTCACGCGGTTCCAGACTGAAGCGCCTTTAACCGCACGGCCACACCGGCCGGCGTGACAGGACCGCCACTATTCACAATGTAAGGGTCATGACAGAAAACATAGGTAGCTTTACGAGGCCAATTGCAGAGAAAGAATTTGTGTACTGGGAATTGACATAGAAAATTGTTAGGAGAAGCACAAAAACATACAAAGATCATCGTGTGGTGCAGAGGTTTGTCACTGATTATCAACAGAGATCAGTGTAACATGATACACGAATGTACATTAACATATTCAATAGCGTTTTCTTTCGCGATCACGGTTATTTATTGATTTTCTGCGTAGCTGGGAATTATGATTCTAGGAACTTCATATTCATGCTACCTCTGTGTTTCCATTGTACTTGTCTTTGTGGGTTGTCGCATGGAATCTAATTTGTTGAATAGTCTCCTCGCTTTCTCTTTCATGTTGTCTTCCAAGTATTTTTCATTTAATACTGTGTGATTATCTGTAGTGATTGTCCACCTTGAGACTCTTAAGCATCATGAAAAATTTTGTTTCGTAATCCGGAAGTTGCTCCCCATGTCGTGCTTCCCTACAGTAGTGTATAGGTAGTATTTTCACTCGAGTTTCGGTCCACATTAATGGTGGTGTTATTATTTTACGAGTACTTCGTTTCTTTCTCGTGACATGAGGTATGAACGTCGTCATTTATTTAACTATACTCCCAGATATTTTATTCGATTTTTAGTCCACAGATCTCTAGCTGGGTTCTGATAAATGGTCTCTCTCTCTCTCTCTCTCTCTCTCTCTCTATCTCTCTCTCCCTCCCTTTCCCCTTCTCCCTCTGCGTGCGAAGAGTGCTGACAATGTTTTCGCTCCGCGGCTCTATTGTAACTTTACTGATCTTTGCCCCCTTGCATCTTTTTAAGTGTCTTTATATTCCATTGAATAATCTTGCATGTTTCTTCAAAAATGTGTGATGGGCCATGTCGTCAGCTAAGAGAGTTTTTATGGAAATTGTTTCTATAATGTCTGTAATTTATAGGCTGATTGGTAGTGACGTATCTCCCGAGCACATATGTTATTATCTTTGTGTCCGAAGGTTGTGTAAAATCTTGTTGTAGCAGGCTGCTATTGGTGTACCTTCATAGATTGAGACCAGATCTTATCATAAGCTTTTATTGTATATGGTGCCGAAGCCTGGGACTCTCTCTCATCCAGCAAATGTAATAAATCAAGGAAATAAGGCTATATTTACGCTACTGTAACAGAATACTCGCTAACCTCTACTGAGGTATCATGTCTTAAACAGACTGCGACATAAAAGTCTTCTTGGTATGATACCGCATCATATCATGTAAAATTACTGCTGGAGAAAACCAACGTTTCGGCCACGGTTGCAGAGTCCTTCTTGTGTGTCTACCGGTGCGTTCTACCTATGCAGTGACCTTTATATTTTGTTATTACTGTTCACTGCGTATGTCATTACGTCATAATTTTAAAACGATAGTTTATTTCATTGGTCACATAAAAAAGACGGAGAGGGAGCTCTATTTTAATAGGTTACTGCTGTGGAGTTAGAGCCTAAACTCTGTTGTCTCTTAGCTCTTGTATTATGTGCCCTGATTGGTGGTCACCGGCGAATGAGACGTTGGCGCCAACCACGGTAACCGAGCGGTTCTCGGCGCTTCAGTCCAGAACCGCACTGCTGCTACGGTCGCAGGTTCGAATCCTGCCTCGGGCATGGATGTGTGTGATGTCCTTGGCCGGCCGGAGTGGCCGAGCGGTTAAAGGCGCTACAGTCTGGAACCGCACGACCGCTGCGGTCGCAGGTTCGAATCCTGCCTCGGGCATGGATGTGTGTGATGTCCTTAGGTTAGTTAGGTTTAAGTAGTTCTAAGTTCTAGGGGACTTATGACCACAGCAGTTGAGTCCCATAGTGCTGAGAGCCATTTTTGATGTCCTTGGTTAGTTAGGTTTAAGTAGTTCAAAGTTCTAGGAGGCTGATGACCTCAGATGTTAGGTCCCATAGTACTCAGGGCCATTTGAACCATTTTTTTGAGAAGTTGGCTCCTGTTTACCAAGTGCTGGACGTCGGCCGTGCGGCGGCAGTTACTCGCCAGTACTGCTCGCGCCTCGTGTTGATAAAATGGTTCAAATGGCTCTGAGCACTATGGGATTTAACTGCTGAGGTCATCAGTCCCCTAGAACTTAGAACCACTTAAACCTAACTAACCTGAGGGCATCACACACATCCACGCCCGAGGCAGGATTCGAACCTGCGACCGTAGCGGTCGCGCGGTTCCAGACTGTAGCGCCTAGAACCGCTCGGCCGTCCGCAGCTCGTGGTCGTGCGGTAGCGTTCTCGCTTCCCGCACCCGGGTTCCCGGGTTCGATTCCAGGCGGGGCCAGGGATTTTCTCTGCCTCGTGATGACTGGGTGTTGTGTGCTGTCCTTAGGTTAGTTAGGTTTAAGTAGTTCTAAGTTCTAGGGGACTGATGACCATAGATGTTAAGTCAAGTCCCATAGTGCTCAGAGCCATTTGAACCATTTTTTGAACCGCACGGCCACCTGCGGCCGGCCCTTGTGTTGACAGTGCGGTCTGTTTGGCTGCTTGGCCAATACGCACGCTTCGCCGAATTTGATTTCTCTTCCACAATCTTGCTGATGTACTTCCACTGCAGATTTGTTTTGTTGCCCTAGGGCCTAGACGAATATAGCGCTCGTGTTCCCGAATGACCGGCCGCACGTTCGAATCCTGCCTCGGGCATGGGTGTGTGTGATGTCCTTAGGTTAGTTAGGTTTAAGTAGTTCTAAGTTCTAGGGGACTTATGACCTAAGATGTTGAGTCTCATAGTGCTCAGAGCCATTTGAGCCATTTGTTCCCGAATGCGCGTTGCTATTGGCGTGCCAGTCTCGCCGATGTATGCCTCTCCCCATTCGCATTCCACCTTGCACACACCTGCAGTGTGTAATGCACCCACTTTTGCCCTTAGGGGAGCCTAGCACGTCCTGGATCCTGCGACCACTATAGAAGACAGGCTGCAACCCAACCCGGCGGAGGTGTCTGCCTGTTGGGTCAGTGAAATTTTTCACGTAAGGTAAGCCCAGTGCTGGCTGCAGTTTGTCTGTTTCTTGCTTATCTTTCTTACTTGTATTCGTCGACAAGGCTGTGTGGATCGACTTATGTCTGTAAGCCATTGGCTAGAAACGTTGTGCGAAGCGTTTTAAGCTCAGGTGTTATGTTTTGTGCGTCACTTGTTGTTGTTGATGATTATGATGATGACGATGGCGACGATGTCGCCGACGACCTGTGTGAGGGAAAAGTGGGGTAGCTGAAGCGCCAGGACAGAGGAGGGAGAGCTGCACACGTCTGAGAAGGCAAACCGCTGGGTAGAGGTGACAGAGAGGGAGCCGCAACAGGTGGCACACGTCACGCCGTACCTGGAGCGCCACTCCTACACCGCTTCAGCCTAACTTTTAACTTCCAGGTGATTGAGCGATTGCGCCGATGTCTAACGAAATAATCAATTGAAATAGGACCCATTCTCCGTTTATAAACAAATTAAAATCACACTGTTCTACGATGTCTTGTATATTATTTTGTTAATGTATTTGAGCTTCTACTAGAACTTATAATAAATGTTATCTTTATTGTCTAACTAGCTGAATACCCGACTGACCATGTATTTATTTGTTACCTCTTCCACATGCCTCCTCACATCCTCTTGCTTTTTCACCTGCCGACTAGCCTCCTCGTCTTCACCATACCTCCTACACCTCCTCCTCTCTCCGTCCATCTTCTCTCGCCCTCACTCTCTCCACCTCCACCTTCCCCCTATCCATCTCACACTCTGTCTGCACATCATCTACTTCCCCCTCTCTGTCCATCTTTTCCCCGCTCTCTCCATACCGCCGGCCGCGGTGGTCTCGCGGTTCTAGGCGCGCAGTCCGGAACCGCGCGACTGCTACGGTCGCAGGTTCGAATCCTGCCTCGGGCATGGATGTGTGTGATGTCCTTAGGTTAGTTAGGTTTAAGTAGTTCTAAGTTCTAGGGGACTGATGACCACAGCTGTTAAGTCCCATAATGCTCAGAGCCATTTGAACCATCTCTCCATACCTACCTCTTTCTCCCCTTCTCTCTGTCTCCACCTCCTCGTTTCCCACACTCCTATGGGAGCTAGGCGGTTCTTATCACTACAGCATTTCTTTCAAGATAGTAAATGTTACGTGCACCAAGTTGTTTCTAATCGATCGAGTGGTTCAGGAGGAGATGTAGAGCGCGGATATAAACGCACATACATACATATTTATTTTTTATTCAGATTTCTATTATTAGTCAAATATTCCATTTACCTGATCTCCCACTGATCGGATAATCGAAGATGTCATCTTATTTGTGACGATCACAAAGATTTGGTGCACAGATTTCCAAGTATTATGGTTCAATGTGATATTCATGGGAGTCTGGCAGTCAAACATTAGGGTTATCAGCAACTACTGAAACTGCCTCGAGATATGTAGACAATGCCGTACTCACGAAAATCTGGACTGACAGGAAATTTTGAACATACCATTGTAAGCTACGTAATGGCCAAACCTCTAAGGAATGTTAATATCGGTGGGAAACATGGAAAAGCTACACGTGAAATACACACCAAACGCAGTAACCATTGGTAAATCAGACAGTTGTAGCGCTGGGCGGTGAGGATTGGGGGGCGACAGCAGGTGGCGCCTCCGCACGGCGCATAATAGGACAGCGCGCTGCGCCTTCTCTCGCACGTGCGTGCCCGCTGCTGTGCCGCTGTCGCCCTTACATCAGCGGAAAAACACCTGCGGCGTGCCGTCACGACCGCGCGCCTCGCTACGCCGCGCCACGCAGTGCGTCGGTCCGGCCTTTTAAAACCGTGGCGCTTCTCTACACCCGGATAGTAAGCGCAGCCCGTCAGCTGATAAAATGTCCAGAGCAATAAACTGCGCACTGAGAAACTTCGCAACCTCACTCGTGGCTTGTGAGTAGCTGCCCACTCTCAGCTACTACTAACAATAAACAGTTTTCATTTTAATAGTAACAACTCAACCTGCTGTTATTGGACCTGCAAAACGGACCTTTAGAGTCCACATACTTGAAAAGCTGTTCTTCGTAGAGCGTTATTAATCTACATAAACGTGATTACTCTGCTATTCACAATAAAGTGTCTGGCAGAGGGTTCAACTAACCACCTTCAAGTTATCTCTCTACCGTTCCACTCTCCAACGGCGCGCGGGAAAAACGAGCACTTAAATTCTTCTGTGCGAGACCGGATTTCTCTCATTTCATCGTAATGATCATTTCTTCCTATGTAGGTGGGTGCCAACAGAATGTTGGCAACTCTAGGAGGTTATATCTATAAACACAAAAGAAAAGAAAAAAAAATCGAGGGGCGTAATTATGTGAACCTTAATGCAAAATAAATTACTGCACCATTCAATATTTGCATTTAATGAAAATCTATGCAAATAAGAGACTCAAATGTTCATAAAATATGGGTGTTTAATACTAGTGCTGAGCAGGTACGTACATACCAGCTGATAGATGCTCTTGAACCATAGGGAATCAAGCGAGCTTGCGAAACAAGCCACTGGCGAGCAGTTAAGCGTCATTACTTTTCTGGTGGGCTGAAAGTTGTGTAACATACTATTTGCTGGTCGCATCTCTTGACAGACCTATTCCTTATCGTTGTGGTAAGAGTCAGTTTCCGGTTGCAGGGGGAAGGAGATGCTTGTTCGGACTCAAGATGATGGTATAATCTTTTCCTAATTCTCCTAAATGAGTGATGGTCGAATCTGACAAGGCTGGTTTCGGGGACAGGTAATTTTTCCACGACGGCCCGTGTTTTCCAACATACACGGCAATGAAACTTGTGAAATCCTGGCAGCAAGCAGTATTTTACAGAAGCGCTGTAAGGGGGAGCAGGAAATGGCCATCGAAAATGCCAACATACAACTCCTGATTCTCACTGGCTGGAAGGCCAGAATGTTAAATAATTTCGTTAAGCGATTTTGAGCTACGAGTCGAGTCGTCCGACAGGCGTCGTGGGGTTGAGGGAGGAAGTAGTTGGTCTTCGGTGGCAAAGCTTGTGTTTCAAAATCGTAATCATTTAAGAGTTTGTGATCCTTTTGTATCAACGGGGCTACTTTTCCAGTATGGAGAACCTGAAATGCATTCGACATTTAGCTCTCGCGCGTGGACGTGGAATTATGCTTGGGCAATTTTCCGTTTCTCTGGGCGGGTGTTAGGGATCATGGAGTGTGGACTTGCTCGGATAGAAGAGGCCTGATAACAGAACGCGGAGCCATTAGCTAATAGGCATGGTGATGGATGAATGTGGCAGCTGTGGTTACAGTTAATCGAAGTCAATACATTTCATTTGCTTCCTTGGAAATTCTGAGTGTGGTGTCTTTGTGTCCATTTTTCTTTATTGGCGTTGTGCCGCATTGCTGTTGTGTTACTGCAGATCGTCGTTGATAGTTGTTCAGTCAGTTGGACGAAGTGTGGAAACAATAAGTGGTGGACATATTCCAACCCATTGATCGGATCTCGAAATTTGTTGGTTGGGGTTAATGGACTAAGCAGCTCATGATAGCTCATGATACAGTTAATCTGGAGTTAGTGACTTGAGCCAAAAATTTGATCGAATTATGGAAGTATGTAGCAGTGGTAAAAACTAGGCACTCAAAGCAATATTGACGACATAGCTGATAAATAGTTTAATGAGAAATAAAAATATGGGTTGGGCTGGTATGTAGGTGAGGTCAGACAAGGTGTCTCCCAAGACTGATCACGCACCTGCCCCAGCCAACCCTATTATGGGCGAACGCAGTTAAAGAGTAAAGAATGAATTCTAACCGGAATATTCGTAATGGTAAATGTGGGAATATTCGTAATGGTAAAAGTGAGAACGCTAAATACGTAACGGTTATTAGCTAGACCAACGATAATAATATGTGTGAGAAATAATTAAATCAGTAGGCGAGTGAGAAATGGATTGTGTCCCCCAGGGGATCTGCATACGACATAAGCCATCACTCCCCCCCCCCCCCCCCCAAATAATCTCTTACAGCCAAAGTAAGAAAGAAGGCAAAAGCACCTACTATTCATCGGAGTGCCATCCCTAACTTTTTCAGTTTCAATTAATTTTTATGTACGAAATATAATTTGCTGTGAACATGATTATTGAATATGCAGGGCCTGTTTAGAGTCTCCAGATAACAGGTCAAAAAGTCATGCAATAAATTGAAACTTAATTGAAAAAATTGCTATTCCTAAAACGGAAAATAGGGTGCAGCAGAAAAAAATGGACTAACTGCATCTAAAAATTATTAAAGTGGAGAAAAACAGCAATGTCCAAGGCATCTGGCAAAGTAGGTAGGATCAATGGCCCCAGAGATCCATAACGCGGTGTGTCAGCCCGTCCCAACAAATATGTCCTCCCTCCCTCTCAAATAGTTCGAAACGTTGCACCTGCGAATGAATACAACTTTCACGGAGAAAAAAGCTCAACTGTCCACGAGTCGTTCTTCAGTATTAGACACAAAGAACATCGAAGACTATGTTTAGCATCAATGTCCGAAGGACGGGGCATTCCGCCAAGATGTGGGTTACTGAGCGTAAGGCTCCGTAACCACAGCGTGTACATGGCCCATGCAGCAGTAGTCTCCTTGTGACGTACAATTTTGCAGTCAGGACGCGTGGGATAGCTACGAAAGTGCTCCTGCTGTTATACGGAATCGCAACCGAGACAATAACTCTAAATGCAGGTCCACTGTGTCTAGCTCGCAGACAGGTTGGTTGCAGGCCTTGAACTGGCCTCCTCCTAACGGACACATGGCCATGACTGGCATCGAGGCTCTACTACCTTTCATCCGAAGACACAATAGACCACTATCCCGCCCTCCAATGAGCTCTCGCTTCATACCAGTGAAGTCGTAAATGGCGGTGGTTTGGCGTCAGTGGAATGCACGCTACAAGGCGTCTGGTTCCGAGCTATCCTTGAAGTAACCAGTTCGTTGTGTCACTGTGGTGTCAACTGCTGCTCAAATTACTGCTCCACATGCAGTACGATGCGCCATAGCCATACACCCAACACGATGGTCTTCCCTCTCGGTAATGCCATGTGGCTGTCGGGAGCCCGGTCTTGCGACCGTACGTTCTCGTGACCACCGCTGCCAGCAATCATGTACAGTAGCTACATTCCTGGCAAGTCTCTGCAGTATCGCGGTAGGAACATCCAGCTCCTCGTAGTTCTATAACTCGACCTTGTTCAAACTCACTGAAGCTTTGATAATCCATTTTTTCGCCTTAAAGGCATTCTTGAATAACGTCAATTCACCACGTCTGTCCGCCTCGATAGCTGAGTGGTCAGCGCGGCCGAATGATGTGCAATGGGGTCCCGGTTCGATTCACGGCTGGGTCGAAGATTTTCTCGGCTCAGGCACTGGGTGTTACGTTGTCTTGATCATCATATCATTCCGATCGACACGCATGTCACCGAAGTGGCGTCAACTAAAAAGACTTGCAACAGACGACCGGTCTACCCGACGGGCGACCCTAGCCACACGACATTTCATTTCATTTCAACACGTCAAAATCGAAGGTAACTGACGCTCACCACCGTTACAGAGTGTATATAAAGTAAACATGATTTGCATTCTCCCAGTGGCACTGCGATTGGTATGAAATTTGAACAGGCATATCTCAGATGCAGAAACCGGCCTACCAACGTTCGTTTATGTCGCAAAATTTCTCCTTGGTGTTGCAATTTTTTTCCGTCAGTGTATGCGGGATGATTGTATTCTCTGTGTTTTCCTATAATTTGGCAGGTTAGAGAAACACCATCCAACCAAGATCTCCCCATCCGAAACCCTTTCTGCTGTTCTACAAAGAACGCTTCTGATAGTATCTCTAGTCTACTTGTTATTAGTTTTGCATATATCTAGTATCCAGAGTTCAAAGACTAACACCTCGATAACTATCGCATCTTGCGGTCCCCCCCCCCCCCCCCCTCCTTTTTTTTAACGAATAATGGGGTAACAACAGCAGTTTGTCAGTCTTCTGGTATATCACTGTATTTCCAACAAATATTTAAAAGATTTAATATCTTTAAAAATAATGATTCTGAAACCTGATGCAGCCTTTAGTTCTTCCACTGATATAAGATCAACACGTCGTCACTAACTGCAGTTCTCATATTTTCCTCACCATCTGCCCACTCACTCTCTGAAACAGGGTTAATTTGAACTTTATCTCTTTCATTTTCATTAAGTCGTTTCAACATCTTATAGGCTTTAGTCTGTTGCCTCTTTTCACCATGGTTCTTTTTACTCAGAAAGTTTTCCCAGTTTTGTTGTTTTATTTTTCTTGTTTCTCTTCTGACACTGCTGTGTGCCACTTATACTCGGGACAGTCTTCTTATTTCCTTGATTGCAGATACCTGAGGTAAGCTTACTTCTTACAGTTTATGTTGTTTGCTAATTCTTGGTTCCAGCTGGGAATCTTCTTTTCCTGTTGAAGTCTCGTTTTATTTCTATACTTCATCCTTTTCCCTAAAACTTCAACAGCAGCTACCTGATTTAGTCTTATTATTTCTTTCCACTATTCATTAAGGTTCTGTTTTTCTTATACGCCTTTTAGTGATTCATCCAACGAATTCTGTATAGTCACATAATGCTTGGATTTAGAAGAAAGTGTATTCTATAAAGTACTTCTAGCGTCTTTTTTTGGTGGCGCTTTTATTACTATACAGTGAGATTCTTAGATTCTTTCTGGTGTCTCGTAACACAAACAAAAGATCTAACGTTCAAAAGAGGTATCTCTCGCTAAGGGAAGAGTGAAACTTGGCTTAGTACGATGACATAACTGTAGAACAGAAGAAGGAATAGTTCTTCAAGATACTGTATGTCTCAAAATCTGTCAGTCAAAAACTGAATCAATATTTGTGCTGCAATAATGGAAAGTTATCGAGAAAAACTATGCCGAGGAGCATAAATTCACCAATCCAACGTCGGGAGGATCCAAATCTTACAGGAGGAATTCATTACCACTTCCATTTGCAAAGTGGGGGGCATAAGACATTTAAAATAAAATGCTAACGACATAGCGTTTCGCAGAATCGATAATTTGGAAAAATACAAAGTGTGCTCTTTCTCCTCTGGGTCCGAAAATATTTTATTGTCGCCGACAAACATAGGGAGAAATGATCATTGTAATAAAATATGAGAAATCAAATTTCGTACAAACGTTCATTTTTCCCAAGCGCTTTTAGGGTGTGGAACGGCAGAGAAAGAGTCGAAGGAAGTTCGAAGAACCAGGCACTTTAGTGTGGTTTACGGAGCAGTGATGTAGTCGTACTAATCCTACAATTTCCGTCTGTTTCTACGCCGCCTGACTTAGTTAAACACACAGTTTTTTTTTTGGTCATCAGTCTACTGACTGGTTTGATGCGGCCCGCCACGAATTCCTTTCAGGTGCTAACCACTTCATCTCAGAGTAGCATTTGCAACCTACGTCCTCAATTATTTGCTTGACGTATTCCAATCTCTGTCTTCCTCTACAGTTTTTGCCCTCTACAGCTCCCTCTAGTACCATGGAAGTCATTCCCTCATGTCTTATCAGATGTCCTATCATCCTGTCCCTTCTCCTTATCAGTGTTTTCCACATATTCCTTTCCTCTCCGATTCTGCGTAGAACCTCCTCATTCCTTACCTTATCAGTCCACCTAATTTTCAACATTCGTCTATAGCACCACATCTCAAATGCTTCGATCCTCTTCTGTTCCGGTTTTCCCACAGTCCATGTTTCACTACCATACAATGCTGTACTCCAGACGTACATCCTCAGAAATTTCTTCCTCAAATTAAGGCCGGTATTTGATATTAGTAGATTTCTCTTGGCCAGAAATGCCTTTTTTGCCATAGCGAGTCTGCTTTTGATGTCCTCCTTGCTCCGTCCGTCATTGGTTATTTTACTGCCTAGGTAGCAGAATTCCTTAACTTCATTGACTTCGTGACCATCAATCCCGATGTTAAGTTTCTCGCTGTTCTCATTTCTACTACTTCTCATTACCTTCGTCTTTCTCCGATTTACTCTCAAACCATACTGTGTACTCATTAGACTGTTCATTCCGTTCAGCCGATCATTTAATTCTTCTTCACTTTCACTCAGGATAGCAATGTCATCAGCGAATCGTATCATTGATATCCTTTCACCTTGTATTTTAATTCCACTCCTGAACCTTTCTTTTATTTCCATCATTGCTTCCTCGATGTACAGATTGAAGAGTAGGGGCGAAAGGCTATAGCCTTGTCTTACACCCTTCTTAATACGAGCACTTCGTTCTTGATCGTCCACTCTTATTATTCCTTCTTGGTTGTTGTACATATTGCATATGACCGTCTCTCCCTATAGCTTACCCCTAATTTATTCAGAATCTCGAAGGGCGTGCACCGTTTTATATTGTCGAACGCTTTTTCCAGGTCGACAAATCCTATGAAAGTGTCTGATTTTTCTTTAGCCTTGCTTCCATTATTAGCCGTAGCGTCAGAATTGCCTCTCTCGTCCCTTTACTTTTCCTAAAGCCAAACTGATCATCACCTAGCACATTCTCAATTTTCTTTTCCATTCTTCTGTATATTATTCTTGTAAGCAACTTGGATGCATGAGCTGTTAAGCTGATTGTGCGATAATTCTCGAACTTGTCAGCTCTTGCCGTCTTCGGAATTGTGTGGATGATGCTTTTCCGAAAGTCAGATGGTATATCGCCAGACTCATATATTCTACACACCAACGTGAATAGTAGTTTTGTTGCCACTTCCCCCAATGATTTTAGAAATTCTGATGGAATGTTATCCATCCCTTCTGCCTTATATGACCGTAAGTCCTCCAAAGCTCTTTTAAATTCCGATTCTAATACTGGATCCCCTATCTCTCCTAAATCGACTCCTGTTTCTTCTTCTATCACATCAGACAAATCTTCACCCTCATAGAGGCTTTCAATGTATTCTTTCCACCTATCTGCTCTCTCCTCTGCATTTAACAGTGGAATTCCCGTTGCACTCTTAATGTTACCACCGTTGCTTTTAATGTCACCAAGCGTTGTTTTGACTTTCCTGTGTGCTGAGTCTGTTCTTCGGACAATCATATCTTTTACGATGTCTTCACATTTTTCCAGCGGCCATTTCGTCTTAGCTTCCCTGCACTTCCTATTTATTTCATTCCTCAGCGACTTGTATTTCTGTATTCCTGATTTTCCCGGAACATGTTTGTACTTCCTCCTTTTATCAATCAACTGAAGTATTTCTTCTGTTACCGGTGGTTTCTTCGCAGCTACCTTCTTTGTACCTATGTTTTCCTTCCCAACTTCTGTGATGGCCCTTTTTAGAGATGTCCATTCCTCTTCAACTGTACTACCTACTGCGCTATTCCTTATTGCTGTATCTATAGCATTAGAGAACTTCAAACGTATCTCGTCATTCCTTGGTACTTCCGTATCCCACTTCTTTGCGTATTCATTCTTCCTGACTAATGTCTTGAACTTCAGCCTACTCTTCATCACTACTATATTGTGATCTGAGTCTATATCTGCTCCTGGGTACGCCTTACAATCCAGTATCTGATTTCGGAATCTCTGTCTGACCACGATGTAATCTAATTGAAATCTTCCCGTATCTCCCGGCCTTTTCCAAGTATACCTCCTCCTCTTGTGATTCTTGAACAGGGTATTCGCTATTACTAGCTGAAACTTGTTACAGAACTCAATTAGTCTTTCTCCTCTTTCATTCCTTGTCCCAAGCCCATATTCTCCTGTAACCTTTTCTTCTACTCCTTCCCCTACAACTGCATTCCAGTCGCCATTACTATTAGATTTTCGTTCCCCTTTACATGCTGCATTACCCTTTCAATATCGTCATACACTTTCTCTATCTGTTGATCTTCAGCTTGCGACGTCGGCATGTATACCTGAACTATCGTTATCGGTGTTGGTCTGCTGTCGATTCTGATTAGAACAACGCGGTCACTGAACTGTTCACAGTAACACACCCTCTGCCCTACCTTCCTATTCATAACGAATCCTACACCTGTTATACCATTTTCTGCTGCTGTTGATATTACCCGATACTCATCTGACCAGAAATCCTTGCCTTCCTTCCACTTCACTTCACTGACCCCTACTATATCTAGATTGAGCCTTTGCATTTCCCTTTTCAGATTTTCTAGTTTCCCTACCACGTTCAAGCTTCTGACATTCCACGCCCCGACTCGTAGAACGTTATCCTTTCGTTGATTATTCAATCTTTTTCTCATGGTAACCTCCCCCTTGGCAGTCCCCTCCCGGAGATCCGAATGGGGGACTATTGCGGAATCTTTTGCCAATGGAGAGATCATCATGACACTTCTTCAAATACAGGCCACATGTCCTGTGGATACACGTTACGTGTCTTTAATGCAGTGATTTCCATTGCCTTCTGCATCCTCATGTCGTTGATCATTGCTGATTCGTCCGCCTTTAGGGGCAATTTCCCACCCCTAGGACAAGAGAGTGCCCTGAACCTCTATCCGCTCCTCCGCCCTCTTTGACAAGGCCGTTGGCAGAATGAGGCTGACTTCTTATGCCGGAAGTCTTCGGCCGCCAATGCTGATTATTTATCAAAATTTAGGCAGTGGCGGGGATCCAACCCGGGACCGAAGACGTTTTGATTATGAATCAAAGACGCTACCCCTAGACCACGGGTACACTAAACACACAGTAACTGGTAATAAAAACTGAACAACAGTAACTGCTAATAAAAACTGAACAACAGTAACTGCTAATAAAAACTGAACAACAGAGCTGAAAGGAATGTAAAAGATTACAAAGAGGAATCCACGGTCCTTACCGCAACTAAGACAAATCATGCGTCACGTTTATCGGCTGTTTTCACAATGTTCGATTCAGTAATTGCCTTTCCGTTATTGACAGTCCGACCAAATGGGTCCTTAATCTTCAGAGTTCTCCAGATCACTTAACAAAAGTAAACAATTGTCAAAACACGAAGGAAAGATTGTTGCGAATTACCGGTTTTTACGAGCTTCGTGGCATTAATGTTCAGCTGTATGAGGAAGCGAAAATTACGGTAGTGTTCGCCAGAAGAGTGGCCTGCTGCTCAAAAAAAACGCACCGCTCAGTGGCAGTGAAATAGAGGAACTCTGCCAAACGCGAATGCCTGTTTTAGCATTCTCGTAAGCTAGCGAATATAGGTGATAAAGTAATCACAGACACCAGTGCCTAAAATCAGTGTGTATGTTTGGCCATCTTTAAAAAACGAACTCTCAGTGAAGCAACGCCACTCGCCGATGACTGGTCGCAGACGTGAAGGAAGTGAGACAGACGGCAGCACACAAACGAACACGTGGCGATGCATCCACCGGAAGAACTCTTACTCTGTTTGGCGTCGCTTCCGGTCTGAGCTAACTGCGGCGTATGCTAAACACTGCCCAGAAAGTCGCAGATAACTATGCTCTCATAAAATGTAATGCATTTGTGCGTTCATAATCAATTTAAATGACATGTGGAATTACCATCCTACGTAATACTAACTTGGCAAAGCGAGAGGCGAAATTTTCCCATTCGTACAACAGGGCCCGTTGTGTCCCATGTACCGAATCAATCCCCACACATGATCTCCACAATAATAACAAAATTCTCTTAGACATCAAAAGCTGAGCAAAATGCTTTGTACATGTCTTTACAAGAAATGTAAGTGTTTGAGGAGATTAATAAACATAATGGCAAAACACTGTAAAAGTTCAAATCTTTACAGCACGATGACCAAAAGATTGAAGTTACCGTATTCACGTGTCCTTAAAACTGAGTTTCAGACCAACATTCACCATCCGCTAAATTCGAAGTAGCAGTTGGTAACCGCTACCTTTCGACTGTAGTTTACACAAGAATAGTGCACATCTAGGGGCTCAATACGCCATCGAAAGTGTGTATTGTCGCACGCTACTGCTCACTAGTGTGACAGGATGAATGCTTGCACACCGTCCTCTGTGCGGTTACTTACGTGTAGCAACTAATTTAGATATTGTAATGATCAAGTTACGTGGTGTTGTTAGTCACTGTCAGCGTCTTACGGTTCACGCGCATCAGTACAATCTGTGTTCCGCAGCAGTTCTCCCAAATCTCTACACTCTAATGGTTCTATAAGCTTACTATAATCTTAGACCTAGTAGCACGAGCAGCAAAGTTGAGTAATCTTCCTCCAAGAACGCGAACTGTCTGTTCTAAAATCCGACAACTCCCTTTACTTTATGCTGGCGCCTTCAAAAGCGACGACGCAAAATAACACTTTACACTCTAACAACATTTCGTGTTCACCGGACTCTTCTATAAATCCCTCTTTATACCTTAAAAGTCCTTTTAGAGAATGTTAAGACGATCACATCCGGTTTAGCAGGCAATTCTATAAAACAAAAGTAGTTTAGAGAGAACGCATGAAAATCCAAACATACATATTCTCTTCACGTTTCATTCCTTATTACAATTTTCCAAGACGTTGCAAACTTAAAAAAACATCAGTGCAGCTGAAGCGTAAGAAAAAGTCTGACTTGCAGGTCTGCAAAAGTACTGTTACTGAAAAGTGTTGCTACGTACGCCACTTCCGTAAAAACCTGTAAAAGAAATACGGCTGCTTTACTCTGTGCAACAGTTACATGAAATAATAGAGTAATCACACTGGAAGAGCTGTCTGACGCTTTTCAATATCGTGTGAATGATAAATACTATTCTTTACTATGATCTTCTGCGTAATAATTAAAGGAATGCCCAACGTTACAATCAGAAAAGAACCATTGTCCGTTCTAGGGGAAAGGCCTCCGCCACAAATTCTAAGTAAACAACCATCTTTGCATAGATACAAAAAGATAGGCGGGGTGCACAGCAACAAAATAACGCGACATGGGAAAATTGCAAAACAGAACAATCTCGTACACTGGAGCTGGCAGTATGCCTCGGGCGCCAATGCCAGCAAAGCTGCGTTATGACAGCAGGCAGCGGAAGCGGGTGGGAAGGAAAGTACAGCGGAGTTCCCAGTAGCGCGAAAGCGAGCTAATGCTCACCACAGGCAGAGACGAACGTTTCCGCACATTAAGGATGATCAGCCAAAACGTGTGTGACAGTGTTCAGACAATCCTGGAAATAACGTCTTTGGCAACGACTAGCGCCGTCTTCGGCAACGGTCACAGGAATGTCTCACCGGTGACATCAGCAGCACCATGACAGATCGCCCGCGCCGTCTTGCTGGCGACCTGCAGTGGTATGCGGAAGCTCCGGCGCTCTGCGCGCACTCAAGTTTCCCTCTGCATATGGAATCTTTACCTCTTGTTACCGAATTTGGCAGTTCATCTTTGTACTCTACGACACTGAAAAACAGCACTTCCTTACCCGAACATATACTTTCGTCCAGCTACAACGGACTCTAATGGAACGTTCTATAGAAATATGTCATTTACATCAAAAAGTAAACTCTTTCTGGGTAATTTATGCGCCCCGAGCTCGACAGTAAAAGTCTAGACGCAATAACGCAACGCTGCTGTATCAGTTTCTATTACTTGATGCATGAAGAATGCTTAAAGTCCCGTCGATACTGAGGTCATTCGAGGCGGAGCAACAGCTCAGTTGGACTAAGACGGTGAACGGAACACAGTAAACATTTGTCTGAAGTGCAGTCGCGGAAAACCCACTTCCAAATTATCCTTTCCCTGTCTAATACGAGAACTAGGTCGACAATTATTATGTGAATACCATCTAAACTAAGCAGTCTACTTCTAATATACTGTCACAGGTATTCCTAACTGCACTTCCGTATCAGTAACAAACAGTAGATAATCTGGAATGAGACGGGGCGTGAGTCGTGCTTGGGTAGCTCAGATGGTAGAGCACTTGCCCGCGAAAGGCAAAGGTCCCGAGTTCGAGTCTCGCTCCGGTACACAGTTTTAATCTGTAAGGAAGTTTCATAACAGTAGATAAACTGTTCTCAGTTGTTGGTAGTATTCGGTGTAGATTTTGCAACTAACTTTAATATGAGACTTTAAACGAATTACTGTACACCGATAAAAGAATAAATTATAAAATAACATAATTGTTAACAATAGTAACTCACAGTTCGCTCCAAGATAAGTCGGGTCGGACGCAGGCTCTTCATTCAGTAGCCTCACAGGAACACACATCAACATGCGTCGCATGCGGTTGAAAAGGAAATGTCGGAGTAAATCTCACGCGCGAGTCGGTCATCAGTTGGGCGTGACGCAAGAGCGCGGTGAATGCGTCAAGCAGCCGCGTACGCGAAGCCGTGAATGGAGTGGCCCGCTGCGTTATTTACCTGCTCGAGGCAGCGGCAGCAGCCGCACGTGCTGCTGCTAAGGCGCCCGGCGTCGACTGACGGCCGTCGACGCGACCGCTAGCCTTCGGGTGCAGCTGTTCGCCTGGAAAAGCCCGTCCCCGACTTTCCTCCCACTTGCGTTGACGAACGGGCAGCGTGCCAAACGGCACTGACGTCACTGTTTGGCACGCGTGAGTTATGACGTCACCTCTTCCTGCTAGTCGCGTCAGCGCAGACCAAACTTTATATGGCCGCACTCGAGAAATGAGTTCTGATTCTACACAATCGGAAAATAATTTTGGAAGAAAATTTCACTTCTGCTGCGTTCTCAGTATGACGAATCCGTATGAATTCGTCATGGCCTGAATCATGAACAGGTCTATGAACTGACCTTTTAGTAGTTAATTTATAGACACTAATGACGAGGATAACTTGCACTGGTCGAAAATTATGTGTAGTCATGAGGCGACAACTAACAAGACAAGAGTGTAATTCGAATGCCTTTTGTAGTGAACCATGAACCGCACGCGTTTTCGCAGTAAACAATGTTATTTTGCAGTAGGAGTTTACATCATTGCGGAATCCAGGTCAGTCTTATTTTGAATCAATCTCCAGTTATCTTCCTGACTGTGCTTTCTTGGTTATTGTTCCCGGACGCGGATGGTGTACAACACCATTTCAATCATTCCAAGGTATCACTAGTCGAGGCAATGGTTTTCTGCTTCACTAGCATTCTGACATTGTACTTCCGTTTACCATTCATATTCTATATCATTTAAAGAGCATTTAAAGCTGTCCTAGTAATATGCAGCATCCAGGTTTACCGACTTGCTCTCGGCATCAGCGGTTTCTCATCATTTGACACCCCTAGAAAAGTTATTCTGAAACTTTTGATTACTAATAGTGGTGACTGTATTGTGCAAATCAGCGCAGTCGCATTTGCCGTC
Organism: Schistocerca serialis cubense; assembly: GCF_023864345.2. Lineage (NCBI taxonomy): Eukaryota > Metazoa > Arthropoda > Insecta > Orthoptera > Acrididae > Schistocerca > Schistocerca serialis. The sequence goes on along the minus strand of NC_064641.1, from coordinate 358,159,070 downwards.
TATGCACGGTACTTCGAATTTTCATGGTAGCGATGACGAGTTCTCTTAATTTCTTTGCCACTCTATCAATTTTCGTGAGGACGGAGGTCTGTGAGAAAACAGGGTTGACTGAACGACATTCGTATCTGTTGTAGTCAAAATGCGAGTTGTTTCTTTTACGTCAGACGCAACGTGTTCATTCAAGCTGCGCGTTCTGTGCCTATCGCTCATTCAGAGCGCGTTTTACCCTAGTGTTTGCAGCATCTCTCCACGGCGTTTTCATTATTCGACATCACCGTGTTTTTCTTTTAAATCATTCAATCATATAAAGCAAAACTCTGGACGAGTTACCCACATCGTCATCGACAAGCTTGTCTTCATTACATACATTTTTATCGGCAAGCTTGTCTTCATTCCTTCCTTGACAATTACTGCATTTTTTTTTTCCCTGCAAGCTTGTCTGTTTCGAGCAAAAGAGGAGCACGTTCAAAGTGAAAGGCGAACTTTGCATTCTGGGTGGTGTTCTATCACAGTCGAGATATAATTAATGAGTCCTCAACTGCACGTGGTGTTAATTTAACACGTTAGTCATATGCAACTAGCCCGTCGTATTTTGTGTTTGTATCTGGAAACTATCCATTGGAACACGAACACGCTGCCTTCATTTCAGTTATCGTATCGTTTGTAACCGGTGGCGACCTCTGACTGCTAGCAGAAAAACAACACCCTGCTCTACAGACGGTTTGGAACGCCTCGCGCGGGAATCCCAGACATTGACTTCATCATTGTCGCGCTGCACTTTCCCACCGCCCACACGAGCGCAGCCCAGCACTAGGCGGAACGTGTTTCGATTCTACTAGCTTCAGCTAATGTGAGTCAAATTATTAACTGTTACCTGCCGTTGTAATCATCACTTTCTAGTCCCTCATGTTCCGTTACGTGTTCACTATTTGCAAAGTACGCTTTCGTTCTCACTACTGCCCACTGTGCTGGGTAGCACGAACTAACGCACAAAAACTTTTCATCCTAATGTATACACTTCTTTCTTAATTAAAATTAAATTACAAGATAGCCATCCTCGAGAATCATGAGCAAATGGTGAATTCTATTCCGTCAGTTACGACTGTTTTATGCCAATAAATTATTTTGCGAGAGATCAAGCAGCTAGCGATATCGACTTTATTTATGTAAACAAATTCAAACCTTTCTACAGGCTGAAGACCACAACAACAAGGAGATAAAGAGATTTACTCTGACAAATTCCCAGAAAAGTAATTGTTGTTGTTGTGGTCTTCAGTCCTGAGACTGGTTTGATGCAGCTCTCCATGCTACTCTATCCTGTGCAAGCTTTTTCATCTCCCAGTACCTACTGCAACCTACATCCTTCTGAATCTGCTTAGTGTATTCATCTCTTGGTCTCCCTCTACGATTTTTACCCTCCACGGTGCCCTCCAATACTAAATTGGTGATCCCTTGATGCCTCAGAACATGTCCTACCAACCGATCCCTTCTTCTGGTCAAGTTGTGCCACAAACTTCTCTTCTCCCCAATCCTATTCAATACTTCCTCATTAGTTATGTGATCTACCCATCTAATCTTCAGCATTCTTCTGTAGCACCACATTTCGAAAGCTTCTATTCTCTTCTTGTCCAAACTATTTATCGTCCATGTTTCACTTCCATACATGGCTACACTCCATACGAATACTTTCAGAAATGACTTCCTGACACTTAAATCAATACTGGATGTTAACACATTTCTCTTCTTCAGAAACGCTTTCCTTGCCATTGCCAGCCTACATTTTATATCCTCTCTACTTCGACCATCATCAGTTATTTTGCTTTAAGTGCCTCATTTCCTAATCTAATTCCCTCAGCATCACCCGACTTAATTAAACTACATTCCATTATCCTTGTTTTGCTTTTGTTGATGTTCATCTTATATCCTCCTTTCAAGACACTGTCCATTCCATTCAACTGCTCCTCCAAGTCCTTTGCTGTCTCTGACAGAATTACAATGTCATCGGCGAACCTCAAAGTTTTTATTTCTTCTCCATGAATTTTAATACCTACTCCGAATTTTTCTTTTGTTTCCTACTGCTTGCTCAATATACAGATTGAACAACATCGGGGAGAGGCTACAACCCTGTCTTACTCCCTTCCCAACCACTGCTTCCCTTTCATGTCCCTCGACTCTTATAACTGCCATCTGGTTTATGTACAAATTGTAAATAGCCTTTCGCTCCCTGTATTTTACCCCTGCCACCTTTAGAATTTGAAAGAGAGTATTCCAGTCAACATTGTCAAAAGCTTTCTCTAAGTCTACTAATGCTAGAAACGGAGGTTTGCCTTTCCTTAATCTTTCTTCTAAGATAAGTCGTAAGGTCAGTATTGCCTCACGTGTTCCAGTGTTTCTACGGAATCCAAACTGATCTTCCCCGAGGTTGGCTTCTACTAGTTTTTCCATTCGTCTGTAAAGAATTCGTGTTAGTATTTTGCAGCTGTGACTTATTAAGCTGATAGTTCGGTAATTTTCACATCTGTCAACACCTGCTTTCTTTGGGATTGGAATTATTATATTCTTCTTGAAGTCTGAGGGTATTTCGCCTGTTTCATACATCTTGCTCACCAAATGGTAGAGTTTTGTCAGGACTGGCTCTCCCACGGCTGTCAGTAGTTCCAATGGAATATTGTCTACTCCGGGGGCCTTGTTTCGACTCAGGTCTTTCAGTGCTCTGTCAAACTCTTCACGCAGTATGGTATCTCCCATTTCATCTTCATCTACATCCTCTTCCATTTCCATAATATTGTCCTCAAGTACATCGCCCTTGTATAGACCCTCTATATACTCCTTCCACCTTTCTGCTTTGCCTTCTTTGCTTAGAACTGGGTTTCCATCTGAGCTCTTGATATTCATACAAGTCATTCTCTTATCTCCAAAGGACTCTTTAATTTTCCTGTAGGCGGTATCTATCTTACCCCTAGTGAGATAGGCCTCTACATCCTTACATTTGTCCTCTAGCCATCCCTGCTTAGCCATTTTGCACTTCCTGTCGATCTCATTTTTGAGACGTTTGTATTCCTTTTTGCCTGTTTCACTTACTGCATTTTTATATTTTCTCCTTTCATCAATTAAATTCAATATTTCTTCTGTTACCCAAGGATTTCTACTAGCCCTCGTCTTTTTACCTACTTGATCCTCTGCTGCCTTCACTACTTCATCCCTCAAAGCTACCCATTCTTCTTCTACTGTATTTATTTCCCCCATTCCTGTCAATTGCTCCCTTATGCTCTCCCTGAATCTCTGTACAACCTCTGGTTCTTTTAGTTTATCCAGGTCCCATCTCCTTAAATTCCCACCTTTTTGCAGTTTCTTCAGTTTTAATCTACAGGTCATAACCAACAGATTGTGGTCAGAGTCCACATCTGCCCCTGGAAATGTCTTACAATTTAAAACCTGGTTCCTAAATCTCTGTCTTACCATTATATAATCTATCTGAAACCTGTCAGTATCTCCAGGCTTCTTCCATGTCAACAACCTTCTTTCATGATTCTTAAACCAAGTGTTAGTTATGATTATGTTGTACTCTGTGCAAAATTCTACCAGGCGGCTTCCTCTTTCATTTCTGTCCCCCAATCCATATTCACCTACTATGTTTCCTTCTCTCCCTTTTCCTACACTCGAATTCCAGTCACCCATGACTATTAAATTTTCGTCTCCCTTCACTACCTGAATAATTTCTTTTATTTCATTATACATTTCTTCAATTTCTTCATCATCTGCAGAGCTAGTTGGCATATAAACTTGTACTACTGTAGTAGGTGTGGGCTTCGTATCTATCTTGGCCACAATAATGCGTTCACTATGCTGTTTGTAGTAGCTTACCCGCATTCCTATTTTCCTATTCATCATTAAACCTACTCCTGCATTACCCCTATTTGATTTTGTGTTTATAACCCTGTAGTCACCTGACCAGAAGTCTTGTTCCTCCTGCCACCGAACTTCACTAATTCCCACTATATCTAACTTCAACCTATCCATTTCCCTTTTTAAATTTTCTAACCTACCTGCCCGATTAAGGGATCTGACATTCCACGCTCCGATCCGTAGAACGCCAGTTTTCTTTCTCCTGATAACGACATCCTCTTGAGTAGTCCCCGCCCGGAGATCCGAATGGGGGACTATTTTACCTCCGGAATATTTTACCCAAGAGGACGCCATCATCATGTAATCATACAGTAAAGCTGCATGCCCTCGGGAAAAATTACGGCTGTAGTTTCCCCTTGCTTTCAGCCGTTCGCAGTACCAGCACAACAAGGCCGTTTTGGTTATTGTTACAAGGCCAGATCAGTCAATCATCCAGACTGTTGCCCTTGCAACTACTGAAAAGGCTGCTGCCCCTCTTCAGGAACCACACGTTTGTCTGGCCTCTCAACAGATACCCCTCCGTTGTGGTTGCACCTACGGTACGGCTATCTGTATCGCTGAGGCACGCAAGCCTCCCCACCAACGGCAAGGTCCATGGTTCATGGGGAATGAATGAAAATTTTTAAAAGTTGTTTGGAAACTGTAACTTAATCCCTAAAATCCATTTTTTAATGGAAGAGTGGCTCGAGCTCGTTCCTTCAGCGTATCTGATTAATTCTCTACATCCCACCACTGGTCAGCACATAACGCGATGTGATTAAATGCTGTTAAATATATGGGGAAAGTAAGACTGTCTCACAGTAAATATAATAGTTGTTATGCGTGGAGGAAGATAATATTGGTGTGACTTCTGTTTACGTTTTATATATGGTTCATATGGCTCTGAGCACTATGGGACTTAACATCTATGGTCATCAGTCCCCTAGAACTTAGAAGTACTTAAACCTAACTAACCTAAGGACAGCACACAACACCCAGTCATCACGAGGCAGAGAAAATCCCTGACCCGCCGGGAATCGAACCCGGGAACCTGGGCGTGGGAAGCGAGAACGCTACCGCACGACCACGAGCTGCGGACTGTTTACGTTTTAAATTCCCACTCAAGAGCACTTAAACTTGAGACTGCTGCTGTTTTGAAGAGGAAGTTTTCCTCATACTGACCGTCGGGGAGATAGTCGAATGGATGGACAAGACACACGACATCGGCGCATTTATCGCAGGCAAATCGTGAAGTACGACACCTGCGAGACTGTCTCTGAGATCGTTCGGGTAATGAGCTTTTCATGTGCTGTAACTTCAAAGGCATATGGTGAGTACCGCTATTGGGATAAAAACCGCCACTCTCAGAGTTCGCTGCCGTGGGCAACAAGGTACTGATCTCAGGAGTCGTCCTCCACTGTCGAGAATGTTAACCGCCGATAGGCAGGACACAGTGCATCAAAGCACCCGGCGATTCAATACTGGACGACAACATCCAGATAACTCACCTCACTATGAGGTACATAAATCACCGTCCAACAGGTGACACTTGCTCACCCCAAGTCACGCGGCACAGAAATTAACATGGGCGCAGGAAAACTGCCACTGGACATTCGAAACGTGGAAAACGTAATCTAGACTGATGCGTTACGATGCACGTTCCTACATGATAGTTACATGGCGCGAGTACATCTAAATCCACTTATAGCCTTGCATCTCATGTAACTTTCCAAATGGTTATCGTTAAGGTTGTTTGTGAAGGTATATACTCGTGTGGTTATTACCTACACGAGACAAAAAGGGTTAGATGATAATGTTCGCTTTCACATTCCCACATGCCATGTGTACTTTCTGCAATTGTTTGCACCATTCCATTGCTCCCCAATTTTGCCGGAATAGTTTAAGATGTGCACATGAACGTGAAGGTAACATTCCACAATCACCCCTCCCACTCAATGACCTCAACCCTATAGAGCATATGTGACGCACGATTAGTAGAATACACGGTAGGTATCACGCGCAAATGTGCTGTGAGCGTTGACGTCACCGCTGACGCTCTCGCCTCACCGCAGCACTGGACGCTTATAGGCATACTGCCCACACATTTTTTCGTTATACACAATTATGTATTCATAGGGATTTTTCATGTTACACTGTATGATTATTATTAGTTTATTTATTAGTTAAATAAGCAAATAAATCTGGCTTTATTTTAAAAAAGCTTTATAAGGTACACCGTCTTTTCATAACCACTTGCTGTTAACATAAAAAAACAGCCTTCAGCCATTTTGCCTACGCCAGGGGTTCCCAGACTTTCGTCAGTGCGTACCATTTGATATTTTACGAAATTTGGGCGTATTATTATAACCTGTTCGCTTTTGTGGAAGGGGACGGGGAGGGGGATGCGCCAGCGAGATAGAGCGACGACTGGCGCGGAGACACACACACACACACACACACACACACACACACACACACACAGACAGAAGTAATAAGGTTTCGTGGAAGATCGTTTTTTACAGAATGGTTAGTATTCACATATGGTACTTATTTGAAGAGGGAAATAAATGCACTTTTGCTGTTCTAATAACATTTCTTCAGTATTAGAAGACATGCCTTCAATTCTGCTTTTCACCATATTGTTGGGTAATCGCAACTTTTAGTATTCCTTTGGCCGCTTTTTCCCCCCTAGTCCCGGGCATTACGAGAGGCCTACAAAATGCATTTCTAAGCATACAGTGCCTTGGGGAATTGGGTTTTCAACGGTTTATGTACCGGTCTTTACTGTAAACGCAAACTGTAAGTGCTTTTGTCATACTTACACTTAGGTGTTGGTTCAGATTTTATTAACTGCATCTTTGAAAGTTGAAGGAGCTTCCTGGCTTAAATACCGCCTCAGGGTTAACTTAAAACACAATCACCCGTAAGTCACACAAGCTGAACTTCACAATTGGAGTAGTTAACGATCAGCCGTTGTAACACGGACACTCCGGTTTTAGACGCAAGGTTCCTTCGTCTCACAATACCACTTACAGTAACGCCCAACAAAGTCACAATAACGACAATAAACCGTTCACTGCCTAATGACTACTGCAGCGCCACATACTGGAACATCGCACAGCTTGACAGTAGTTGTAAAGCGACACGAAAACTGTCGAATAACCACCAACAAGACCTGCTCAAAATATCGTCAACGTCGAAAGAGTATAAATCATTTCTGGGCAAGCCAGCGACGATTAATGAAGGGTGGGATGGGGATCTTCCTGTCTCCTGCGTACAGTCCGAAACAGACATTCAGCGGTAAATCTATTTTCTTTAATATTATACAGATGCTACCTTTATCGGTGAATTTATTCACTATCATTTTACTTTAAAAATAAAGTAACTTGAGGGAATGTTTTGCATATACTAGTACTTGTCTCGTTGACTTGCAGGTGTACCGCCAGAAATGTCCTTGCGTACCAACAGTGGCACTCGTACCATCCTCTGGGAATCCCTGGCCTAGGCTCTCTTTTTTTTCCATAATTTGTAACTGTCGGCACAAATGCACATTGTCACAATTGCTGCAGTGCTTCTTTTCAGAGTTAATGTTTGTTCTACTAATAATTTCATTAAATGGTGATGTATTTAGTTATAAGACCTCGTATACTTCTTTAAAGTAACTTCGTGTTCTTGGTCGAATTTTTATCTCATTACTCGGCTCACAAGTATCCTCAAATCATACTTGGACAATGGGACATTTGGAACAGCGTCAGATTTCAAATTGGATTTCGGAGTAGGCTATAACAGCTCACTTTTCAAATCTCTTTCATAATACGAATCAGCAAATTGTACTGAGCATACACAATCATTAGCAAGAGAAAACACTCAGCACATTTAAAGCATTTTTTTGTTTCGTCTCATTGTTCTTAAGAATACTACGAAATTTTTTAACTTTTTTCGTAGGTTATAGTAGTTAGTAAAATAAGCAATCGCACAGCAAACTATCATTTTTCCCGAAACAAATTTAAAAATCACTCAAAATCCCTCAATAAACTTATATCTGTAGCGTAACTCTGCACTTAATCGTCAATCACGGGTGATGCTGTAATACATAGAGAGGTTGAAGCTATAAAAAGTTGCAGCGAAATGGTGGATGACCTGCAAAGGATCGGCGATTGGTGGCAGTTGGCCCCCATATAATCAAATGTACCACATTGTGCATAAATAGGCCAAACGCCAATTACTGTATAATTACACGATTGCACAACACTCACTGCAAACAGTTACATCCATTATACAGCCTTGAATTCACTCACAAACGCAATGATAAGGTATCAACACGGGAGGCCGGTTAAGCGGTCGCAGGGCCTGTTATGACGTGAGCATCGTAGCTTGCTACTATGCACACACCTTTTGATCCCTATCGTTAATTCTAGTAATCGTGTCTGTGACGCGTTGAAGCGAAATGTACGCCCGCCGTATTAAGCTCCGGCCAGTTTCGTAAGTTGCAGTGGCGGATACATATTGGTGCCCCCCCCCCCCCCCCCCTTACGGGGCCGTCCGCATTGCCATCCGCGCCGCCCACGCCAGTCAGCCAGCACGCTATTCGTTCGTTTCTTTCGTCAGTCTACTCGACTGAATCGAGTTGTCGAGTAGCTATACTTTCCTATGCAGCACGCGCGTCCGCGTCATCGTATTTTATACCTTTCTGTCTGGCACATACATAGAGAACACATACTACGACAAAAGTCACGGCCATTCTAGTGATCTCGATACGTGATTCTGTGTGACATTTGTTCGAGAAAAGTCGCGGCCATTCTACTGTTTTGTGATTAAAAAGAGATTACTGGGAGAGATTCTTCAATACAAGCAAAAGAGCATAAACGCCCTTAATGATCGTGATTCTGTTATGCAAGCGTTGTCTGTCTGACCTACATCTGACTGTCCTACTTTGCACACGCTGTACAAAATATTTGCTTGTCTACCAGCATCTGCAGCGCGGGGTAGCCGCGCGGTCTGGGGTGTCTTGTCACGGTCCGCGCGGCTCCCCCCATCGGAGGTTCGAGTCCTCCCTCGGACATGTGTGTGTGTGTGTGTGTGTGTGTGTGGGTGGGTGTGGGTGTGTGTGTGTGTGTGGGTGGGTGTGGGTGTGTGTGTGTGTTGTCCATAGCGTAAGTTAGTTTAAGTTAGACTAAGTAGTGTGTAAGCTTAGGGACCGATGACATAGGCAGTTTGGTCCCATAAGATCTTAGCACAAATTTACAATTTTTACCTGCATCTATTGCTACAGCAGGAAGAAGTTTTTCAACATTTCGGCGTATAGAGACAGGGCTGAGGTCGACAATGGAGGAGGATCGACAAAGGCTTAGCTCTGTTGAACACTCGCCCCGACATTGAGTGACCTATTGACAGTGTAATTAACCAATTTGCCAGGAAGAATAGGCGCATAAAATTCATTATTGAAGGAAGAGAACTACAATTGTAACTTTTTTATATCATAAGATGGCTTTGTCTTGTATATGTGTATGATGTTTAAATAGAACTTTCTTAAACTTTGCATGTGAGTTGATAATTTTTTATTACGGTAAAAGTACAGGTAGCTCAAGGTATCTCCAGTGCCCCCTCCTTGAGGTTTTTCTGTATCCGCCACTGGTAGGTTGCACTGTGATTCAGCTTTCGTGGGACATAATTTCCCATTACTTTCAGTGTCATCTGTTCATACCACACCATGGTAAAAAAATGGAGATCCTGCAAGCTATTCGGTTGTTTCATTAGTGTAACTAACAGAGTAAACACTTAACAAAGACAATAATAATCACTGCAATGAACAAATACAATGAAGTGCATTTACTTCTTTATACGGTGGACCACTGCTTCACCCAAGAAGTGGACAATCATTTCCTGACTAGCGTCGAATAGGTAATTAAATGTTTCACGACAAATGACTGTTAACACTGTTGAGAGAACCATACTGATGGGACGCAATCCGCCGACACGCTACACAATGCCATGCGCCGAACGTTGCTTTGAGTACAGAGTGTCTCTCTTCCGACAGCCTTCAACGAAGATGCTACTCTATCGCCTTTTAACTGTCCATTAATGTTTTCCATGTACAGTGCGAAGAACAATACGGATCGCACGAGGAAAAGGTAATGCTTTATGAACCCATATTTAAATTGCCCTAGGGCACAGTAGCTCCATGTTCTAACCTTCCTAAATACGACCCACTACAGCAACAATCGAAGAAACAGATGTAATCTGGTTGTGCTGTAGCCCACAGGCTTGGACAACGAAGATCACTTGCAATACATGACGCGCCGTAACACATACTCTAAGTGTACTTCCAATAAGTGTATGAAGTCCTGGATAAAATAATTCTTCAAAGTAGGAGCCATCTGACTCCAAACATGCACTCGTTGTTTCCCTGATCAAAGTACTAGCTTGTATGCCATGTCTTTTCCAGGCTGGAGAGTCTTGCAACAAAAAACTCGTGAGTGCGCACTGCAGTACCTTTCTAAAAATATATTACTTTCTCTAACATAGCTCTTGCATAATGACTACGATGGTAACATAAGATTATTATTATTATTATTATTATTATTATTATTAGGCAATATTCTGCCTAGCAGGAGATCAGCGTCTTCGCACGAAGAATTTCTGACGCCAATGTTCCCTGTGATCAGCTTCTTCCCTCAGTCTTCTGTATCTCCCTCCATCTGTCATGTCATTCAGATGTTTAATTACTCTTCTTCCTCGTCCTGCAGTTCCTGTGATCTCCCTTCGATGACGTCGCGTATGGGCCGCTCGTGCTAAGTATATGTCCGGTCCAGTTGACCTTTCTCTGAAGATTTGTATTCAGAATAGTTTTCTATCTCCTGTTCTTCTCAGTACATCGTCGTCAGCCGATCTGACCACTACATCTTCGCTATTTTTGTCCATCACCACATTTCAAAACTTCCCGCGTATTTTTTCTCAATTCTCCTAATGGTCCACGTCTATGCTTCGCACAGTGCAATGCTCCAGTTGTAGCACTTCACCGGCTACCTTAATTTCAAGCTCAACTTGCTGGTCACCAGAGTCCTCTTCTTGCTGAATGCAACTTTGGCCTTGGTGATTCTTGCTCGAATTTCGTTCATGCAATGGGCATCTTTTGTGAGCATGTTTCCGAAGTACTTGAACAGCACCGTTCTTGATTGTCGACAAGTATCCTCAACAGTTTCTTCCGTTTCGATGTAGGCATCACTTTTGATTTCTCGATGTTGATCTCCATGACATACTTCCTTCCAGTTTCCGCCAACATCGTATGTTGCAACTGTCTTTGATTTTTGGTGAGCACTACCAGGTCATCTGCATACGTGATGGTATTGATAAGTCGTTCTCCTATCTTGAAGATATTGCATCCTTTCATAGCTTCTCTCGCCATCTATTCTCCATACAGGTCGAAGATACTCTGCGATAGATTGTTTCTCCGTAGTTTAGGTGCACCTCTACCCTTTGTCACAGGTACAAGTTGAGGATTAGTCTCTGGTCTCAACAGTTGATTTCTTTGACTGTCGAAAGCCATCTGCCAGTTTGTAAAACAAGCAAGAACTACTACTTTAATAGCCAAAGCCCTCTCGACAAAATGGCGTCTCTAGTTTCTCCTCTGTCATCACTTCTTCAATTTTATGTTCCAGCCACCTGTTGAGTATTCTTGCAATGATCTTCACCACTTGTGAGATCCGACTAATTGTTCTGTAATCACAACATTTCTTGGCTTTTGGTTTCTTCTCATCAGCAACCATTGCGAAGTCCAACAAGTCCTTACGCCATTCTCCAGTACAGTAGATTGTGTTGATGCATTACGTCAAGCATTTCAAACCTCCGTTTCCGCTTTTATGTCCCCGCGAGTCCACCGGTGTCGTCATCTTCTGTAGCTGTCCTCTTCACGTCCTTAATCGCCTTTTCTACTTCCGTTGTCAATATGCTGGGTCCTTCGTCGTCTTCGTCAACAGCCTCCTGTCTCTATTTCGATGTCTTGCGGACGACGTTCCTTATCGTAGGGTTTTTTACGTGTTCTTCCCATATCTTCAGCACCTCCATTTGCTCAGTAACGATTTGTCCTCTAGAGTCTTCTATTCTAAAGATCCTCATACTTCTTTGTTCTCGGTCTTCGTTTTCTGGTACATGAGGTCGTAACTTCCTCTTCTTTGTAGGTCTCCTATCTCTTCGTACATTTCTTCCATGTACATGAAATTACAACATAAAAATAATAACCGATCTTCTGCAACCTTGTACAGATGTCTGCTACAAAAGGTTGTAATCAGAGTCGATATCGGCAACTGGCACAGACTTCGCATCTTTCATGCCACCCCATAACCTCTGTTTGATGAGGATGTAATCTGTCCGATACCTGTTAATGTCTTCTGGGCTCTTCCATATGTACAATTTAACTCTCCCTTTTCTTGAACCAAGTATTCATCACCACCAACTTGTTTCGCTGACAGAATTCCACTAGAATCTCTGCTCTGCCGTTTCTTCTTCATAGTCCATATTGTCACACAATATTTGCATTCGCCGGCCGGTGTGGCCGTGCGGTTCGAGGCGCTTCAGTCGGGAACCGCGTGACCGCTACGGTCGCAGGTTCGAATCCTGCCTCGGGTATGGATGTGTGTGATGTCCTTAGGTTAGTTAGGTTTAAGTAGTTCTAAGTTCTAGGGGACTGATGACCACAGATTTTAAGTCCCATAGTGCCCAGAGCCATTAATCTTCAAAATTCATCATTCTTGACTTTCTAATTGTTGTAATTTTTATGATAATTTGAACGGTTAATGAGTGTTGAGTGTTTTTATTGTTAGTCATAACTGAAATAATGCCAAAATATCCATTTCAGTCTGTTCTTTAAATACTGGAAAGACCATCTTGCTACATCCCATATACTCACCCGCAGAACATTTTCCTTCGTTCCTGAAAACTTAAGACTTTGTAGTAAGGTCCTTTGAAAAATAATTATGATTTGTCCACTTCTCTCTCCAGATTTTTCCAGTTTTCTTGCTCTTCGAAATGTTCTTAAGTTACATGTCCCGATTCTGGAATTAAAATAGCCATCTCTTGATGACACTCCCTGGAGTACTCCTCAGCCGGAGATCCGAACGGGGAAGTAGTTTACCTTCGGAATTTTTAACTCCAGAAGCTTCATCATTATTCTCCGTCTTCCGACATTCAGGAAAGATAATAATGTGGTAGCCTTTCCATTTCCTTTCCACAACACAGTATCGCGGCCGAAGAACCCGATTATGATTGGTCGCCCATGAGTCTTCGATCTTTATCTATCTAAAGCATCATTTGCACTGTGCATCAAGTCGATACTGGTGCCCGCTGCTGTCCAGTACGACCCCACCCAGTTCGCCACCTGACCACCCCCTACGACGTGGACGTTGGGTTGCCTCTTCCGCCAGCTGCGCCGTAACTGACGGACAGTTCCGCCGTACTGATGATACTCATCTACGCCTTCGGTGCCGCTGAGGTCTTGGCCGTTACACTGGCAAGGGGCCCCTCACGAGGTATAAATACAGTGAATTTCGTCACTGCCTCATTTTTTTAAAATCATAAACGTGTCGGTACTCCTGAATGATGCACATCTTCATTACGAAATAAAGGTCTTTGTATGAGATGTTACGAAAGAAGGGAGGAATATTAGGACTTAAAGTCCCGTTGACGATAAGGTTAGTAGCGAGGTTGCGCAAAACTCGGATTGCGGAAAGATAGAAAAGGAATTAAACCTGCGTCAATGAAACCTTCCCGGTATTTACCTTAATTTATTTAGTGAAACCACAAAAACCATAACTATGGTTGCAGGGTGGGGATTTGAAAGCCACTAACTACTGTGCCACGTCGCTTGGTAGCACGTCTGGCGGCATTTTACAAGTTTGTGCAAGGAACTGGCAGTAATAATTCTTAGCATAATTTGCTGTTATGTCTCATCATTCACGTAAAATGCGGAATTTCCACCACATGTAACAATCTGATCGAGAGAACGATCACCTTAATTTTGGTATTTCCTTCCCGACTCTTGCTCGTTCAGAGTCTGTGCTACTTCTCTGATGACATCGTTGTCGAAAGAATGTTATACACTAACTTCTGTACTTTCCCCGCCAGAAGAGTCACTATTTTGGTACAGGAAGGCGTAATATATTGATTCAGCTTGTAGAACGATAGACAGCCAGTTCAACAATGTACAGTCAAACATTTAAAAGCCGGTAGAACCAAACAAAACACACCACAGAACACGTTGATATTCGGTGTCGCTTCAGTGTACGATAACGTCAAACTAAAAGCAGAATAAAAAAATATTAAGTAGTAGCTTTGGAATGTTTGTGCGCATAACACACGTTTCTTTCGTGTCCTGTCATTTTGTTGACAACTAAATGGAAGCTAATTTTCGACATTTCCCTCATAAGTTCCTGTTCATTTAACTTATGCACAGGGCGAGCATTATTGCTTGATACAACTGTGTCCAGTAAGCAGTTCAGCAGTCAGACACAAACTGCTATCGTGAGAGCTGTGAGTGTTGCGGGGCTTTGGACGGCCCTGTTGTGTAGTCTGAGCGGAAGTCGGCCGGCGCGCCGGGCCAGAGGGGAAGGAAACAATTTGGAACATCTGTGAGGACGCCATCCCAGCCAACAGCAATTGTCTGGCTCGCGACCTGCTGTGCCTAGCACCACTGCATGTTTGTCCCATGGAAATGACAACAAACACTACACGTTACGGTACATTTCTGTGTTTGTCGTAATAAAGCCTGGGTACGTTCTTAATCCAAAACCCTAGTATGTTACTTTGTCAGTGATCATATTAATGTTACTATGTGAAGAGAAAGAGTATTAAACAGTGATTGAACGCTGTTTAAAACTGCTTTGTAGATACATTTCTACACAAGCAGAGTGCAAATCCCCTTTTAACAAATTGCGTCTGCCACAGTGGCAGTTCGATCAATGTCTTGTCTCAACAGCCACTAAGCCTCGTGGGAAGGCCCTTGAACAAGATATACAGAATTTATGCACTCGTTCACGTGTTATCTAATTTCTGTATTCCGCCCCTAAAACAAGAAAATATGATGTTTCTAGAAAAAACACTAACTTTGCTAAACAACAACGATGTAACAAATAACCGTTATCGAAACAGACGGGTCTTCCACGTAAGACGAAATGACGTCTAGTTGTTGTTGTTAATGAGTAGGTATCAAACAAACTGTTTTTCAGATTGCTGCACAAACAACGCGTCTCGATGTCGGAACAATGAAAACTATCTTACATAGTTTTTAAATGCTTCACAGCTACCATGCAAGGAACATACACTGAGGCGACAAAGTCACAAAACACCGATACGCACATATACAGATGACGGTAGCAGCGCCCAGGTATAAAAGGGCACTATATTGGCAGAGCTTCATTTGGCGATTCGTGTGAAAAGGTTTTCGACGTGGTTAAGGCCGCACGACGGGAATTAACGGCCTTTGAACGCGGAATGGTAGTTGGAGGTAGACGCCTGGGACATTTCATTTCGGAAAGCGTTGGAGAATTCAATATTCACAGATACACAGTGTCAAGAGTGGGTCGAGAATACCAGTTTTCAGGTATTACTTCTCACCGTGGACAACGCAGTGGCCGACGGCAGCGGGTTTGCGTAGTTGTCAGTGCTATCAGACAAGCAACACTGTGTGAAATACCCACAGAAATCAATGCGGGACGTATGACGAAGCATCCGTTACGACAGTGTGGTGAAATTTGGCGTTAATAGTATATGGCAGCGGATGACCGACGCGAGTGCCTTTGCTAACAGCACGACGTTGCCTGTAGCTCTTCTCCTGGGCTGGTGACGAAATCGGTTGGACCCAAGACGACTGGAAAACAGTGGCCTGGGCATTTGAGTCCAGATTTCAGTTGCTAAGAGATGATGCTAGGGTCCGAGTGTGGCGCAGATCCCACGAAGCTATGGACCCAAGCTGTCGACATGGCTCTGTGCAAGCTGGCGGTGACTCCATAATGGTGTGGGCTGTGTTTACATGGAGTAAACTGAGTCCTCAGCTCCAACTGAGCTGATTATTGACTGGAAATGGTTATGTTCGGCTACTTGCAGACCATTTGCAACAAAACACGATGGAATTTTTATGGATAACAATGAGCCATGTCACCAGGCCACAACTGGTTCGCGATTGGTTTGAAGAGCATTCTGGACGATTGGAGCGAATGATCTGACCATCCACATGAATCTCTTCGAACATTTATGGGACATAATCGAGAAGTGAAGTCCTACACAATATCCTACACCAGCAATATTTTCGCAAGTATAGACGGCTATAGAGGCAGTAAGGCTCAAATTTCTGCATGGGGCTTCCAACGACTTGTTGAGTCCCTGTCACAACGCGTTGTTGCACTACGTCGGGAAAAAAGAGGTCCGACGCGATATGAGGTATCTCATGAGTTTTTGTCATCCCAGTGTACATTAACTTCTCAGAGACTGGTACGCACGGCACTAACATTGTTACATGAGCATTTAATAACGTATTACTAACTACATATTCGAACAACTTTTCGAAAACATCATTCTCTCTCTGGCATATACTACATCGACAACAACGAGTGTGAAAAGGAAAGGGCTATGTTCTTGAGTTGTTTCACATTTTATCGGAATAACGATCTTTCTAAACCAAAAAATATATATACAAATACACATGACCGCTGTTCAGAACGTTGCCGTTATATCTCGAACTGTACCTTAATTGGTATAGGTGGAATAACAAAATTTTACGAGCATTTAACAGCCTTAAAAATAAAATTTACTGCTCTGCAGACACGTACACACAAGGTAAAAGCTTGTGCTCTGATGGTTTTCTCGCTGGAATACTGGCTGGCCGTTTCAGCACACACTACAACCAGACAGCCAACCAGGGGGAGCCTTCGCCACCTTGCTGCTAATTAGACCAGTCAATTAGTGTGAACAGAGCACGGCCTGCAACAGGAAGTCGCTGTCGTGTGCACTAACCGTGCCTGGGAAGTAACTCGCCTTCTATAACGAGATCCACGCGACAAGCAGTAGTTGCCGTATCACGTTCTGCAAGGCACCTTCGTCGGTATTCTGCGTAAACTGAGACAAATGCAATATATCATAATCTTCATACTCGTGCAAATAGAGCTTAATATTGAATACTAAGAGAGCACAGCGCAAATGTGAATAGTCCTTGAGTAAACTTACACCAAGCTGTTGCTATATCCCCGCTATTGCAGTCCGTGCTATTCAGGTTGGTTACAATTGAACTTCCACTACTTGCGCAGTGTTGACAGAAAACTATTTACCATATGGGTATCCAGCTTTACAGGAATTATGTTCAGACTCTGCGCAGTTGGATTTGCGTTGTTGGTAGTGTGACATAACTTGCCGTTAGGCGCCGGTACAGGTACGGCGACGTAGGTTTGAAACAACCATCAGGGTGCATTACAGCTGCAGCGCGAGTATAGACGCGTTAAAGGAATACGAGTATTGAGAAGCCCTCTTTCAGCACCGGGGTTGCAGGACACGATTCGGAAGTTCGAATTAACTGGCGATTTGGGAATTGCTCCTGGGAGAAGCCGACGGCCAATTGCGCCACAAACTGTTGAAGAAGTTACTGTTGCCATGGCTGAGCTTTGCCACGACGGCTGCTCGTTCCACAGTCGACCGTTCGAGAAGTGCTGCGAACAACTGTAAAATCGAATGTCTAGTGCGGTTCCAGGCTGTCGTGAATTCAGATGGTCGTCACATTGAGCAATGTTTGTAGCTTGGAAAGTAAAAATTAACAAATGTTATCCCTCATCTGGAAATAATAATTTTTTCAGTGATTTATTCCTTATTTCTCTTCGCATGTCCTTACAAATCTTTCCCCAAAGTTTCATTGCCCCCCTCCCCCCGGACATTTGTTTTCCACGAGGGAACTATCAAGTTTAGTTATAATCACCACGTACAATGCCGAATTTACGAGTGTAAGTGAAGCAGCTGCCGGTATTTCTCGGCGTACGTCGAATGAGATCGTTTTGCTATACGCATCAACGAGAACCTTACGAATATTTTGCTACCCCCTTCATCAGTGGCGTTACTGTCTTCAGGAAATCACTCTGCCTCTGCTCCAATAGCTATTACAGAGGATTAATAGATAATATTCAGTCTGAAGGCAACAAGAGATAACCTTTTACGGAATTAAACATCGACAGTAAAAAATCCCTTAATTGCAACATTGTCAAAACAGAATATTCTAAAGGACAGATGATTTGGTAAAGATATTGTAACCACTCGAAAGGGATTCGAGCCAGGAAAGGGAAAAAGTACTATATAATCCTTATTTGGAGTTCTTACGAAGCAGCTGTGATGTCGATCATGTGACGACAGATTCTGTTCACAGAATAAATGCGTGGAGTTATGTTCTTCGGAGTAACAGTATCAGATTCAGATTTCAAATAGGGCATGGATATTACTTCCATTTGAATCTGTCCCCATGTATGGTTCGCCATGAGACATGATCTCGGCTATTAGCGCCCCAAGATCCCGCGTCCGGAGTAGTCTCCGTGATCCCTGTGTGCTATCATATAATTAGTCCAGTTAACGAAGGAAAATTAGGGGAAAATCGTGCACTCGCAATTTTTTTTTTACAGTTTTCGGGGGAGTGTCTAGAAGAATATACTAAAAATCGCCACCGGTGGAGTATGAGCATGGGGTCGGTGTTTTTCTCGAGTAACTCGAAAATCGCTGCTTCTAGCGAAAATGTTTGCCAGTAAAAAAATTAGAGTACATCAAGAATCCTACAAAAAAGATTATATTCACTTATTCTTTAAGGCTCACAGTTTCCGCGTTGCAAAGAATGGAAAAATCACGTAATACATATTAAAAATAGTGTTTTAATGGTATACAGTTGTTTGCTGTTGAATTTAGTGGTTTAAGAAAAACTATTTAATGGTGTACGACGTTTAAGTGCAGCAGAGACGAATTAAGGGATGACAATGTGTGCTGTTGGACAAGGTGGTGGAGAGAGATGTGGGGTAGAAGAGGGAGGGAGGTTGGTCGCCGGATTGTGGTTGTAAGCCTGCAAACGTGGAAAGGGAGCTAGTGATTCCTCACTCTGTCTATTCCATATCTCACAAGAAGCAACTGCAGGATATTTCACAAAGTTATACCAACCTTTCTTAGTGCGCCTTATGAATCACTGTTGACGCAGGGCGTACATATGCCCGCGGGGTGTTTATTTTCCGCAAAGTACACTAACGCAACATGGAATACAGATATGAGTTATTAATAATACTAATACAAGAAACGCACATGGACAACATCTACGTAAATCTCTGCACACTGTTCTGCAATACTCGAGGGGAAATAGCTTCTTAGTAATCTTGTATGGCGTCTGTAGAGCTCTTCCGGGGAAGCCAACTTACCTCACAACGATCGCTGCTCGCTTTTTATTTTGGAGGCAAACTAAACGTCCCCAGCAAATCCTGCCCGTTTCTCTTACGTGATTAGACAACATAACTTCACCGAGCGCATGTTTATACAGTAGAGTTATTTTCAGTTTATTAAATGAGTACTTATTTGCAGTTGTTAAGTGAGCTATGTAAAATACGTTCCTATAAACAATGGCTGAGAAATGTATAATCTGTACGTGTGATGATGTCAGTGACATTTTTACTTTTGGTGGGAATGGAACTGGATTAGTAAATGTGACACCTTTCTCTAATCTATTGTTGACAGCGTATTGTAAAGCGGTGTAACTATGTTGCACTTACTTCGTTGTGAATTAATGAATGACCAGAAAGTTACTGAACTTCTTTCACCATTAATTGTGTTAAATGAAACAAAAGGTTTACTGTTACCAGTCACTGTTTATTTATCTTCACGACGCGTTTCATAGATTTAAACCTCCATCATCAGGTGGATTTACATTTATTAGTATGACATTTGGTGTGTGTTGTGTTATGATTTTTTGGAGGAACTTGTGGCACTGTCTATTGGAGAAACAAAACGCTATTTCAGAGCACGATTTTGGGTTTCTTTCGACAAAAAATTAAATGTGTATCTAATGGTAAACATAAAATAAGATTTATAAAGTACTCCCAGTGGTCACAGGTTCCAGTCACTGTCGTAACACATCACATGTATACTATCATGTTTTGTAAACAAATATGGCGTCGAAAACTAATGCGTGCATGGATCGTATAGCAGAAGAGAAAACATTATCACAAAGTACAAAGAATATATGTCCTAACAACATTATTAATGAATAAATTTCAAAGGATTTGGAGGTGTTGTTTTGAGGTGTCCAGTACATTTCTTGGAATAAATACTTCAGGTGGTATATCAATCCGATTTTGACAAGTTAAAATAGCTTAAACTTTATACTAGTTTTATATACAATAAGATGAATTGTTACAAACTTTAAGTACAATAATCATATTGGCTACAGTGGTAAAATTATACACAAATAATTTGGGTTGGGATTCATAGACAGATATGAAAGGCTGTAGGCAGAGGGGGAGGGAGAGAAAGTGAGAGGGAGAGAGAGGGTGGAAAGAATGACTGTATGACCCACTTTACAAGGCAAGGGGTCTTAAGATTATATCTGTTGCATGTAATAACTGTCTAAAGGTTGGGGTAATACATTGGTTAATGCTTAAAAATATGCAGATGATTGTGCAGTTTGTGCCTGTAGTTGATGTACATATAGTTTCAAGCTGTTGGTGTGATGATATATCTGTAAATGAGGTCAATCTTTTGTACACTTGGCAGCTGCCATGGTAACATAACTAAATATTTATGGTAAATTTAATAAAGAGTGACTGGTAACAGTAAACTTGTTGTTTCATTAAATGTCAATAACAGTCACGGTTAAGCCGAACCTAAAACGTTCGCATTTAAAATTAACTGTGTTACCATTAAAAATCACTTCTATTCAGGTTGGTTGGCTGGTTTGGAGTGGAATGCACTGCAAGGTCATCAGTCCCTTCATCTGTCAAGTGGTAAATTAGCAGTATTCGTCAAGGAAGGAGGCGAAAGGCAAATCCTGGAAAGCGTAGGTGTAACTAACGCAATAAAAAAGCAGAGATCAAGCAAAAAAAAAAAGCACAGGTAAGTCGTTAAAACATGAGCAACACAAGGCATTAAAACCAAGAAATGAAAAACAATAAAGAGAATAAAAAGCAAGGGCCGCTCCAAGTGACCCCATGGTGGAGGGACGGTGTTTTTTTTTTTTGGGGGGGGGGGGGCGGGGGGTTAAGGGCGCTCAACTACTGAGGTCATTAGCGCCCAGTCACAATCGTTAGAGCACATAGAATCTAGTAAAACTCAAGGGGAGGGGAGGGGGACACCAGAAAGTCCTTACAAAGATGCAGATAAAATAAGTAAAAGAGTTAGATGTCTTTGGACAAGCCAGTCAAAGTTATAAAACGCAGAACACGAGCAGCTGCTCGAGCGTCATCAGCTAAAATATCCGGTAAAGTAGATGGCAGGGACAGGACAACACGAGATTGACTAAAGCGGGGACACGACAATAAAACATGGCGCACTGTTAATGCTTGACCACAAGGGCACTGCGAGGCTGGATCACCGGAGAGCAGGTAGCGGTGGCTAAACCGGCAATGCCCAATCCGCAACCTGGTCAGAAGGACCTCTTCTCGCCGAGATGGTCGGGAGGAGGTTGTCCAAGCAGTTGGGAGCGGTTTTACTGCCCGGAGCTTGTTTCCTTGAAGGGATGACCAAGCATCCCACCACAACGACACAAGCCTCTTACAAACAACCCCACGAACGTCAGATGACGGGACACAATGGGAGGCTGGCCGAGGCAGGAGGACTGCAGCCTTGGCTGCAGCATCAGCAGCCTCATTCTCAGGCACTCCTACATGTCCGGGAACCAACAGAAAGCTGACAGGAGAACCATTGTCAGCGAAAGAATGGAGGGACTGCCGGATCCGTTGCACCAAGGGATGGACCGTATAGGGACCTCCAAGGCTCTGAAGAGCACTGAGTGTGTCAGAGCAGAGTACATACGATGAATGGGGGTGGCGGCAGGCATACTGAACGGCCTGATGGAGAGCAAAAAGCTCGGCCGTAAAGCTGGAACATTGGTCGAGGAGCTGGTATTTAAAGGTGACGGCCCCGACGACAAAGGCACAGCCGACACCATCGTCAGTTTTGGAGCCATAAAGTTGTGACCGGCAAGTCGAGTACGAAGTTCGACAAACCGTGAGCAATACACTGCAGCCGGAGTACTCTCCTTCGGGAGTGAGCTGAGGTCGAGATAAATATGAACCGGAGCCTGGAGCCAAGGTGTTGTCGGGCTCTCATCCTCTCTGAAGGTGGTAGGGAGGGCAAAATCCAATTGTCGAAGCATGCCGGCACAGCAGTACGTCGCGCCGGTAGGTCAATGGTAATTCGGCAGCTTCAGCATAAAGACTCTCAACGGGACTAGTGTAGAAGGCTTCGATCGCAAGACGTAACCCCCGATGGTGGATGGAGTTGAGACGGCGTAAGAGGGATGGCCGAGCAGACGAAGCTCCCATAATCCAGCTTCGATCGGACTATGGACCGATACAAGCGAAGCAGGACAGTGCGATCCGCTCCCCAAGATGAACCACTAAGAACTCTGAGGACATTAAGGGAACGTGTACAACGGGCCGCCAAATAAGAGACTTGCGGAGACCAACAAAGTTTCCTGTCCAATGTGAGCCCTAGAAACTTAGTTGTTTCCACGAATGGGAGAACAACGAGACCGAGATGTAAGGATGGCGGAAGGAACGCTTTATATCGCCAAAAGTTGATACAAACCGTCTTCTCTTCAGAGAACCGGAAGCCATTTGTCACGCTCCATGAGTATAGGCTGTCTAGACAACGCTGAAGGCAGCGCTCCAGGAAGCATGTTCTCTGGGCACTGCAGTAGATCGCGAAGTCATCGACAAAGAGAGAGTCTGAGACATTAGGTGGAATGCAATCCATAATTGGATTGATCGCGATGGCAAAAAGGGCTACGCTCAAGACGGAGCCCTGAGGCACTCCGTTCTCCTGGAGGAAGACGTCGGACAATACGGAACCCACACGTACCCTAAACTTTCGATCTGTTAAAAAGGAATCAATAAAAAGGGGCAGGCGACCGCGTAGGCCCCACCTGTGCATAGTGCGGAGGATACCTCCTCTCCAACAGGTATCATAAGCCTTCTCCAAATCGAAGAACACGGCTACCGTTTGGCGCCTTCGCAAAAAGTTGTTCATGATGAATGTCGACAAGGTCACAAGGTGGTCAACAGCGGAGCGGCGGCGACGAAAGCCGCATTGGACATTGGTAAGTAGCCGTCGAGATTCAAGAATCCAGACTAACCGAGCATTAACCACGCGCTCCATCACCTTACAGACACAGCTTGTAAGAGAAATGGGGCGGTAACTAGAAGGAAGGTGTCTATCCTTCCCGGGTTTGGGAAGGCGTCACGCCAACGCATGGGGACCTGACCTTCGGTCCAGATGCGATTGTAGGTACGAAGAAGGAAGCTTTTGCCCGCTGGAGAAAGGTGTGCCAGCATCTGAACGTGAATGGCATCTGGCCCCGGAGCAGAGGACCGGGACAGTGCAAGCGCACGTTCGAGTTCACGCATAGTAAAGGGGGCATTATAAGTTTCCCGATTCAGCGAGTGGAAGGAAGGTCGCCGAGCCTCTTCTGCCTCTTTCCTGGGAAGGAAGGCAGGGTGGTAATGGGCCGAGCTTGAAACCTTCGCGAAAAAGCGGCCAAAGGCGTTGGAGACAGCCACAGGATCAACAAGGACCTCATTACCTGAGGTCAGACCAGGTACCGAGGAGTGGGCCTTAATGCCCGACAGCCGGCGAAGGCCACCCCAGACGACAGAAGAGGGAGTAAAACTATTAAAGGAGCTGGTGAAAGAGGCCCAACAAGCTTTTTTGCTGTCTTTGATGACTCTACGGCATTGCGCTCGGAGTCTTTTGTATCCAATACAATTCGCCAACGTAGGATGGCGGCGAAAGGTACGTAAAGCACGTCGTCGAGCACGGATAGCGTCTCTACAAGCCTCATTCCACCAGGGGACGGAAACGCGACGTGAAGAAGAGTTAGTATGAGGAATGGAACGTTCGGCAGCATTGACAATAACAGCCGTGAGGTATTCGACCTGACTGTCACAACTGAGAAAATCGTGGTCCGGAAAGGTCGCCAGGGAGGAGTAAAGTCCCCAGTCAGCTTTAGGTATGTTCCAGCTCGAAGGACGTGGGGATGGGGTGTGATGCAGGAGACGAACGACACAGGGGAAGTGGTCGCTCGAATAGGTGTCAGAAAGGACATACCACTCGAACCGACGGGCAAGAGTGGTGGAACAGATCGAAAGGTCCAAGTGGGAGTAGGTATGAGTAGAGTCCGAGAGGAAAGTCAGGGCGCCAGTATTGAGGCAGACAAGATTGAGATGGTTGAAGACATCCGCCAAGAGGGAGTCTCTTTGACAGGATGCAGGAGAGCCCCAAAGGGGATGATGGGCTTTGAAGTCGCCAAACCATAAAAACGGCGGAGGAAGCTGAACAATCAGGTGCATCATGTCAGCCCGACTAACTGCGGATGACGATGGAGTGTAGACGGTACAAACTGAAAAAGTAAAGGCAGGAAGAGTAATACGGACAGCTATTGCTTGGAGTGGGGTGGTCAATGGGATGGGATGGTAATAGACATCGTCCCGAACGAGCAACATGACCCCACCATGAGCTGGAATAACGTCCACAGGGGTGAGGTCATACTGCTCCGAGGTATAGTGGGTAAGGGTAATACGGTCAGTTGGGCGCAACTTGGTTTCCTGGAGACCAAGGACAAGCGGATAGTGCAGGCGGAGGAGCAGTTGTAATTCCTCCAGATTAGATCGAATACCTCTTATGTTCCAATGTAACAAGGCCATCGCTAGTCAGAAAAAAGGGGGGAGCGAGACGGGGGAAGAGCTGGTCACCTCGACGGCCGCGGAGGGCCAGGTTTCGAGGGAACAACGCTACAACCGGCGGGAGGCGGATCCTGTTCCATTGAGTCATCGCCAGCTGCGGCCGCTGTCCCGGGTTGCGTAGGAGGGGCAGCATCATTTGCCGACGAGAGGCCAGCTGAGCGCCTGGCAGCAGAGCGTCCCAGCGAAACTGAGGACGGCCGGGAGCAGCGACTCATGGATGGAGCTTCAGACGAAACGCGCCGGGTTGGAGAGGGGGATAGAGACTTCTTCTTGGAGGCCTTCTTGGAAGTCCGAGAAGGCACAGGGATGGTGGGCTGGACCCGAAGAAGGCCCTCACGCGCGGGGTCCGTTTTGGAACGCTGGACCTCTGAAGCCGGGGTCCGGAACGTTTCCCTGATGGACGCCAGAGAAGAGGATCGCTTCTCAGGCGGCGGGGGCCGCGGGGGAGGAGGATTTGGAAGGGAGAGATTTGGGAGGCAGAGGCGCAGACCCCAGATGGGGGCAGGAGGTGGAGGGGGGGACAGGATAGGGGTGAGGATACTGTGGAAGGAGTGGACATGACTGAGGCAAACGAAGTTGTCAACGTCACGGGATGGAGGCGGTCATACTTCTTCCTGGCCTCAGAATAAGAGAGACGAGTTCTTGAATCTTCTTCTCCTTCTGATACGCGGGGCAGTCGAAAGATCTAGGCGAGTGGATGCCAGGACAATTAACGCACCGAGGTGGTGGGGTGCATGTATGTTCCTCACGAAGAGGACGTCCACAATCGCCACAAAGGGGCTCAGCCTCACACCGTGACGACATGTGCCCAAAGCGCAAACACCGAAAGCAGCGCATAGGAGGCGGGACGTAAGGTCGCACGTCGCACCGGTAGCACATCACCTTTACCTTCTCCAGGAGAACGTCCCCCTCGAAGGCGAGGATAAAGGCCCCGGTGTCGATGCGACGGTCTTTGGGGCCGCGCTGGACTCGCCGGACGAAATGCACGCCTCGGCGCTCTAGGTTGGCCCTGAGCTCCTCATGAGATTGCAGCAGGAGGTCCCGATGCAAAATAACCCCCTGAATCCTATTCAGTGCCAGATGCGGAACAATGGACACTGGGATGTCCCCTAGTCGGTCGCACGCCTGGAGCGCCGCCGACTGTGTGGCGGAGGTGGTCTTTATAAGAACGGACCCCGAACGCATTTTACTGAGAGCCTCGATTTCCCTGAAGATGTCCTCGATGTGCTGAACAAAGAACATGGGCTTGGAGGTGGCGAACGTCCCCCCATCGGTCCGAGAACAGACCAAATAGCGGGGGAAGTACTTCGCCCCAAGCCGGCGGGCCTGTCCTTCCTCCCAGGAAGTGGCCAAGGGGGAAAGGGCAGGAGAACCAGAACCAGAGACAGTAACTTTCTTTTTAAAAGACTCGGCCACAGAGCGACCTGATACATGTTGACGTTTCATCTGTGAAACGTCCGCCCCGATACCACCCATTCCGACCAGGGGCTCTCCCCACGGGCGCCACCCAGCCTCAGAAAGGGCCACCTGGCAGGATGACCGTTGCCGGGAGTCCTGATGCCCCAAGGAGATGGCCATCTACTCCTTGGCCGACGTGGGGAGGGTGCAGCTCAGGTATCGGCAGTACGATCTCTGTGTTGTCAGGGGGCTACAACCTAGAGGGTACATGACGACCCCACAACAACGGGCTGGCTACCGTGCTGGATTTTGGGTGCCATGGAAAGTCCATCATGATCGTAGGTGCAGATGGGGACGCACTATGGGCGTAACTTGTACAACCCATCAGGTGTTTAGGCCCAATTTGAGGAATAGTGGGTGTGGTTACAACGCCGTTACAATGCTGAGTGCCAAGGTCTTAGTGCACGGAGGACCAGTGATACACCACGTAAGGCGTCGTTCCCCAAAAGGCTCGTACTTCTGTAGAATTTTGAAGAAATGGTCAAACTCCAAGGGGGACCATCACATGGAAGGCCGAAACGGTTGAAACTCCTTTTAGTCGCCTCTTACGACAGGCAGGAATACCTTGGGCCTATTCTTACCCCAGACCCGCAGGGGGGGGGGGGGGGGGGGGCTCACCAGCGAGGCCAAAAAACCCTACCTTACAGGAACGAATAGAAACCACCTCCCTCGCAAAACGTAACAACAGGTCTGCCGAGTTGGTGTCGTCTGCTAGCACGAGAGGTTGAGTGTCAGGAAGATTAAGATACGGTCTCAAAGTACCCAAATTAGAGCAGTCTACGAGTAAGTGAGCCAACGTCTAGAGCGCTCGGCATCGGGAGTGAGGGGGAACCTCTTGTCTGAGAACGTGGCCATGGGTCAGCCAAGTGTGGCCAACAGAGGACGGTGGATTCCCATTCCCTCCGAGGAGTATGCAGGGAAGACTGCCATGTGGTCGTAACCTCCTTATAATCAGTTATTCAAAATGACAGTCACAATCGCATTATTTATTTTGTCGCCAACCGGTTTCAACCCGAGATGGGTCATCTTCAGGACAATTTACACTATTTGGTCGCTCGCTGGAGTCGTCACCCTGCCTGCGCACAGTTGCATAGTGCGTAGTTACCAACTGTGCACAGGCAGGGTGACGACTCCAGCGAGCGACCAAATAGTGTAAATTGTCCTGAAGATGACCCATCGCGGGTTGAAACCGGTTGGCGGCAAAATAAATAATGCGATTGTGACTGTCATTTCGAATAATTGATTATAAGGAGATTAATCGTTAATCGCTGTATCTCCACACAACTATGTTGTCTAAAAAAATTTAATCTCCTTAATTGTCCTCAGTTTTTTGGGGGGAGATCAGGCCAGACAATTCTGAGTTTCAGACTTCCAGTAGTCGATGTATAAATGACTGAAGTTCCAGTTCTGGGACCCCCATTTCCAGAATCGGCATCCTGGTGGCCAGCTTGACCAACCAGTCAGTCCGTTCATTTCCCGAAATCCCAACATGACCAGGGAACCAAAAGAAAACGACTGGCCACCCAGCTCGATGGAAGTCAGGGACAAGATCCTGGATAGCTGTAACCGGTGGGTGAAGTGAGTAGCACTGGTCTACAGCCTGAAGGTTCCTAAAGGGTGGCACTACAGATTAGGATACTCTTGCTAGTGCAAGAACGAACATGGCTAAGGGCTAACTTAAAGGCCATTAATTCAGCAGTGAAGACATTGCACCCTTTTGGCAGGGAGTGGAGTTCACTGCACAGTGCATGTGTGTATTCAAAGCCTGTTCGTCCGCCGACTGTTGAGCCATTGGTGAATACCTCTTCCGAACTCAGATACTTCTCAAGGACAGCCAAGAACAGGTGGCGAAAAATTGTGGGGTCAGCGGAATCTTTTGGACCAAACGACACTTCGAAGCAAATCCAAGGTCGGGGCACAAGCCAAGAAGGCGACAGAGGCGACCAGTGGCGACCAGAGGCGACAATGGTGGAAGTTGCAATTCTAAACAGAAACAATGAGGGCGTAAAGCAATTGTAAACCCAGTTCTGGGTCGCTGCTGTGGGAGGTGGAGCTCCCTTCTACGGAAAAGGACATGGTAATTGGCATATTCAGGGAAGCTACGAACGTGCACAGCATGATTCAACAGCTGATGTTGGCGCCCAATAGGCAATGGACTAGAAGGGTATTCACCGGGCTAGTTCGAAAGGCTCCTGTCGCAATTTGGACCCAAAGCAGGTTGTTCACAGGGCTAGTTCGTTAGGCTCCTGTCACAAGTTGGACCCCACAATGATGAATGGGATCCAGTATCCACAGTGCTGAGAGTGATATGCATATGCAAGACTCCCACAGTAAAGACAGGGCTTTGTAGAGCGACACAAGGATAGAGCGATCTGCATCCCAGCTAGGGTTACTGAGGCAGCGGAATGTATTGAGGTGTCGCCACACTTTCGCATACGTTGGAAGCCGGGAATATCTGAAGTTCCATAACACCACTTCTGTTGAAGAGGGGAGCAGGCCTCTGGGACTCTTCAAACGTTCGGAGCGCTGGGGATGAGGTAATGCCTTTGATTTCCCTCATGCTGTGAAAAGTATCCCGGCCAGTGATAGTAGAGACAATGAAATCAACATTGTCGAATACATAGTGACAGCATGTTGCACTTGGGACAGGGTCGTCAGTATGATAAACAGTTGACAGTCCAGCTGTTAAACAGTTTCACATAAAAGCTCATTTAACAGCTGCAAAGAAGTACTCACTCAGTAAACTGAAAGTAACTCCACTACATAAACACAAACTCAGTGAAGTTATTTTGTCTTCTCACATAAGTGGACTGGACAGAAACTGCTGAGGAGGTATCGTGTCTGTAAAACGAAAAGCAAGCAGTGATCGTGGTGGGAAAAATACCTTTCCGGGAAGAACGCAACAGATGCCATACACGATGACTAAGAATCAATTTCACCTCTAGCAGTGTCGAACAGCGTGCAGAGAGTTACATAGATTTGCTTTTCTCGCATTAGTGTTACTAGTAACTCGAATCTGTATTCCATGTAATGTTAATGCACTTTGCGGAAGATAAACACCCCGTGTGCACGTGAGCGCACTGCGTCGCCAGCTGTTTGCGAGTTATTAACGTAAAAGTTACCTTTAAAGCCTTCCTCTTCCCCCCCCCCCCCCCCACACCCGCGCCGCGATCCCACACTCACGCCCCCAGTGGAGATTTTCAGCTTATTCATGACACTCCCTCCTACCACTACAAAAATTTGTGATTACACGATTTTCCCTATTCGATCTTGTTTGATCTTCGTTAACTGGGCAAATAAGTCTGTTTTGTATGCTGCCTCATCCTGACGGAGCGAATTTCCCTTATACAGCCTAAACTAAGATGTAAGGTTGGTTCTCAAGCCACGCTATATGTTAAGTGCGCGTCTGCTAGGGTCAATTGAGATTGGAGATTTCCCCATGACATGCGGTATTTTTCCAGCACAGCTTTGTTTGAAACTAAATTGCGAAAGGTTTAGGCAGGAGGCAAAAGTTGATGACCAATGACAACGCTCATATTCGGCTCCTGCTGCTGACTGACTGAAAGATTTCCGATTGCTCCACTAAATTTCGAGTGTGCAGCAGCAGAATATTTCTGCTGTATGTCGTTGAGCCATCTTCAGAGTGAGCCAAAACACTGACGCTCCATCACTCGTTGCGACCTTTTAAACATGCCGACCGCACCATTGCGCATATGGCCCCATTGCGCATATGGCCCCAGAAACACAGGCACCAGCCAGGATGCAGTTGGTTGGTTACAGGCTCTATCATTGGCTTTGAGGCAGTGGCACTCTCGTACGTCGTCGCAAGTTTGGCAATCTTTACGAAGACTGATCAAAAGGATAAGGATATTTCACTGTTCGTTAGAGCTTTCCCGATAGTGCTTGGCCCAGCACAAGTGAAGCGCCCCCGCGCTCCTACACACACACACACACACACACACACACACACACACACACAGAGAGAGAGAGAGAGAGAGAGAGAGAGAGAGAGAGAGAGCAATATGTTATTGACAGCTTGTTATGAACATCACGACGCATTCGCTATTAACCCAGTTTCGTCGTCGTCTCTGCTATTAACATCTTGTAAGTCGCTAGGCGCAGGCTTTTCTTAATGACGTCAGCGTCAAGACAACGAGCTGATGTAGCAAGAGTGCGTCGTGATTCATTGCATGGAAACTTTTCTGCTTACGCAATCTTTGAAGACCAAGGGAAAGACGACAACTGCGGCGACGAAGACGACCATTTAACATGTGAAATACAAAGAAAATCCCTACATAAGATGCGATGAACAGCAGTGGCTGCTGCGTCATCTGTGCGGGAATTCTTGTTTGTGTGACCGTAAGTCTTCCAATAGCTGACGTCTGTGAAAACTTGGGTTTCGTTACGTCGATAATGCAATTCACTATTGACTCTTTATGTGCAGCGTCCTTGATAATCACATACAGAAACACGTACCCAGACCAATAATCCTTGCAATGCCATGGTGCATATTAACTCTGTTGTTATATTATTCCTCTGCTTATGACTGTCGCAGAAGTAGCTTCAGGCTGAAATCAACTTCTGAGTGGTAAATATTTGGACCGTATGGAGTCTCGTGCAGTTTCTTTCTGCTACGAACAGCTTCTTCACATTTCACTATTTTTTTTCCAGAAAACTACTTTAAGTCTTAAGGTGTCCAATCAAGAATATTCGAGAAAATAAACGAATTATTATACAATTGCAGATAGACCTTGAATCCAAATACAATGTGTAGCGCTGCGCCAGAAAATATTTATCACTGCCATATTTGTCATTGATCAGCAAAACAACATCAATAATCAGACGTTTAATGTATATTCTGTCGCCGGTTATAATTTTAAGCACATGAACAAAGAAAGCGAGCAATGGGGTGTTGCATTCTCAGTATTCAAAAAACAGGTTTGGCAGGCAAAACCTGGTTACGCTATTGCAATAAAAAGTAAAAATTGCTTAGAAACCGATGTGATCGGTGAAATTTCTCCCAAGAAAATAATGATAAAACCCTTGAAAAGCAAAAAAAGGGTTAGGAGAAAAGTTTTACCGCTTACGGGCCCACTAAATGACAAAAATATCTAAAGATGATGCGCACGCTCTTTACTATTATTGGAGAAGTAACTACTTTCAGCGCGAGGTGCAGTAAGCCACACGCCTTCCTCTGGATGCAGAGCAGTGTGCGTGTTGTCTCCAATTCCCGTAAGTATTTTACGGCTTTTCCTAAAAACTTTTAATCAGCTCATGTATAAACTTATAATTGCTGTCGAAGCTGACAATCATAGCTGCGTGCTTATGAATGGTCAAATCACAAACTAAGAAAATATTTTTCTGACAGCATGCGCAAAACGGTTGCAATGGAACGTACGGCATTATTGTGCATCAGTGTCATTCACCGAAATCAGTTTTTATACAACTCAAGAAACTCAAACAGGCATAAAGCCTAACAATGGACGGAAGATAATGAAGTCAAATATAGTTGGTCTTCAAACAGCCGCTAGTTCTGTGACAAGTGCTGAAGGTGTAAACTTCAAGCTACGTGAGATCGATGTAAATGACGTGAAAATCTGAGCCAAAAAAAGCAACGACCAGCATTTGTCAAAACAACTGTAAAAGAACACTGGCAAAAGTTTAGTACTGGTAACATCGGTTTGTATTAAAGGCATGCAGTCGAAGGTAACGATAAAAGTGTACCAGCCAACCTTTCAGTCATCAGTATACGAGAAGAAACGTTGCTAAATACATTAATAACTAATGAACCCGGTAATGCTTCACAACTGCTGGGAATTGAATATACTTCCTGATCTCCTTCTCCCCCCTCTCTCTGCCCACCACATTCTTCCTTCTCTCTCTGTCCTTCCCCCCCCCCCCCTCGGTCTACTTCCTCTTCCCCCTCTCGCTGAACTTGAGCCATATTTATTGTTACATCCAACGAAATCCTGATTAAGAATTGAAGTCTGTTAAAATAAATGGGTAATCGGTTGGAATCAGTGGTATATGGGATGTGAGGAACACCTATTGCTACTGGTTTTTTAAGAATAGTAGCAGCACTGACAGGATTTCACATAGTTTTAATCTGCAAACGGGTAGCATTACAACGTTTCGGACGATTCAGGTTCCGAAGTAGTATTCTAATCATAAGTCCTTGATCCATATATACAACTTCCTGTTTTCTGTTAAAACCGCCGTAAGGAAGAAAACAAAACAACACATAGCTCTGTATTCAGAAGGAGAAAGAAGATATACGGCGTCGACAATTTGTCCGATGGTTTAATTGCTCTGCTAGCGTAGTGAACACTGACTGCGAGAAAGAAAACAAAACCGCACTTGTTCACAGCACAGCATTTTCTGTCTTGCTACGGGTTTTAACAGAAAACCTGTACACTGAAGTTTTTTAAAAAAATCTACTATGTCTGTCTGGATGTTTATGAGAGTATCGCGTAAAAAATTGAAGTCAGTCGGTCAAGAATTTTTCGAGATCTTCGCAAGCAACTTTTTCCTATTATATACATTTAAAATATGTAGCTTACGTCCGTCAAAACGTTTATTGGAATATCGTGTAAAAAATTGATGTAAATCTGTGAGGAAATTTTCGAGATTTGCGACAGAAACGTCTTTGTATTGTCATTTGCTGTTTAAATAGATTAGATAGCTCTGTTGTGTTTTAGCTACATAGCCAAATCATGTCACCGATCATGAACGATTTCCTAACTTAAAAAAATTATAAACAAGAAAGCACGCACTTTTTCATTGATTAAGTCAGTGCATAAATGCAAAAAAGATAGCAAAACCGCTACCGGAAGGAAAGTATGTTTAATGGTCAACAACGTATAAAACCGTAGCATATCAACAACGCGTCCTACAAGGGGATGAACTAATGAAATATTTTGGTTCTCAAAAGAAATTCAGAACAGTTAACAATTCATTCACTCTTTCACCGCCGCCAATGATCTGGCGACATGGCATGTTCACCTTGAGCTACGTCAACGAAAGTACAAATTCGAAGACTATTTATAAAGATGTAAGTTGTTTCCAACTTCATGTGAACACTTGTTGAACATTATTTTGTCAACTTGGCGGAAAATCCGAGAGCTCTTCAGGACGAGTCCACTGATGCGTAACAGGGCCCCTTCGATGTCTGCAACTGTTGCGCCACCGCTGCCAGGCGGGTAGCATGCACGTAAGGCGATTCCGCTGAGCGTGTAATATAACGAGTATCACACTTCCAGACAATAGCTATCTTAATGCTAACTGCGTAGAATAACCCGATTTGTACTTTAAGCAGTGTGTGGGATAAAATACGTCACACAATTCATGATGAACTCCTCTAATCTATTAAATGCGTTGTTACATTCGAGGAAGCACATGGTAACCGTACGTTCTGTTCACGAAACCTGTGAAAGGTAGACTCGTTACATTAACTTAGTACTGCTGCTCCACATCTAATCAGAAAGATACCCGCATGGCGCTGGTGGCTCAACAGCTGCAGACGCCAAAGCGTCCTGTTATGCACCTGCAGGCTGGTCCTGGAGAGCCTTCGGATTTTCCGCTAAATTGACAAAATTATGTTCAACAAGCATTCACATGAAGTTGGAAACATCTTAAATCTTTAAAAATATTCTTGGTATTTGCACTTTTGTGGACATCGTTAAAGCTTACGAATGCAGGACGACACACAGTAAACATCATCAGGCTGAAACAGAGAAGTACCTGATTTCTCTCTTCTAACAGAAACGAAGAGAAACTTACATGATAGTATGCAATACGAACCTGGATCCTTTGAGATACGCAAAATTCAATCTCAGAGAGCAATGTAAATCTTCGATCAGACAGTCGTTTACAAAAGTGGTTTCTTAACTTAAATGCAATATTCTCAGAGAGTCAGGCACGATCATAGTGAAAGCAACTACATGGAAAGCGATTTTTGATGCGGAATTAATGACTACAGTCGCACATCTGACGTACAACAAAGCAGTCCAGTCTCGAATTATAGAATCAGTATTCCCATGTAAAGAACGTGAAGCCTAATAAGTCCATCAAACACAACGTATTATCAAATATTCAGAACACACACGATGTTATTTCGTGTACAAGAAGTTAAATTCTGGTTCCTTCTGCGAACTAGACGTTCCTTTCCCTTGGATATCTGCTACATATAAAGATAGCCACTAACAAAACTTTCTAAATGTAACATGTGACGTTTGACAAAATTTTTGTACCCTACTAGCGATTTCCTAACGATGCTAGTAAGCAGCTTTGTGGTGTTAGTGATGATTTGCAACTGCGGAGCAGCTCCCCCCTCCCTCCCTCTCCCTCTCTCTCTCAGACATGCACACCCACCCACCCACCCACCCACACCCACCCACACACACACACACACACACACACACACACACACACACACTTCTAATATATTGTTTCACACCGTAATTTCAGCAAGTATCGTATTTACATGTCTAATTTTTAATAAAACACGAGTAAATAATGGTTGTTATCCAATTTTCTCTTGATGCAGGTCGTTGTGGCAGCAAGGTTTTCGCTTAAAATGGACTGATAGCTGTTAGCCGGGGGCGCAAAGAGCCCGCGAGAGAGCAGGGGGCAGGAATGCAGCGTTATTTATGGAGCAGGTTGTGGGGCGAGGCTGGCGCCGCAAATAGCGGCACAATGGATGACGTCAGAGAGCGCCTAGACACAACTTCCTGTCGGGGTCAGTGGCCGCGCCGCCAGTCACAGCTGACGCCGCCCGCTGCTCCCGAGGCACATGCCCATCCCACAGCGCACGCGTCTCTCACGGACAGCTATAGTCTGTCTGTAAACTGAAGAGCGAGCAGCGCCTTTGGTGGGGGAAGTGGCCTTTCCCGGAAGAACGCTGCCACTGGCCTACAGGGCCACCCAAAATCAGTTGCCCTGTTACCCGTCTAGCGGTGTAGTTCAGCGTGCAGTGATATACTGATATACGTCGTTTCTGTTTGTGGAATCTTTGTTGCCAGCGTCAGTCAGTTGACTTTGTGTACTCACTGATATACTTCAGTATCCCGAAGTGATGGATAATCGCCCTGCATTGCAAGAAAATGTGCGGAATACGAAGAAGAGGAGGTATTTGCGGAGTAACGAGCGTTCGATCGTCTCTAACGTTATTACAGCGTGTGTTAAGGAGGCAACACAAAAAGAACTGTTGGTTAACATTAACAGCCCCAATCAAAGGGCTGCAGTTTATGCAAACGTCAGCCTCGCCACTATAGGACGCATAAGGAAGGAACGTGAAAACAAGCCGCATGGTTTACTGGAATCGCCGCGAAGGAAAACTGATAATTTAGGGAGGAAACCCATCGTCATAGACAGTTTCACAAAATCAGTCATTCGACAAACGATGGAGGACTTTTACATAAACCAAAAAATAGTGCCGACATTACGGAAATTGCTTAATGCCGTGAAACAAAAAATACATTTTCCTTGGCAGAAAGATGTTTTACACAAGACATTGCGTGAAATGGGATTTACCTGGAAAAGATCTGTAAGTAAACGAAAGATTCTCGTAGAAAGAACGGATATAATTGACTGGCGATGTAAGTATCTGATCCAAGTGAGGAAATTAAGGGAGCTAGGCAGAAAATTCTTTTATATTGATGAAACTTGGGTGGACAATAACATTACTTACAGAAAATGTTGGCAGGGCCCTGGCGTTGAGGGCATTATGGACAATGTTAGCGGAAGCAATAGGATTATAGTGGTGAATATTGGATCAAAAGATGGGTTCTTACCCAACGCACAGTTGGTTTATAAAGCGGGTTGTGCAACAGGAGACTACCATGGGCAAATGAACTACGAAAATTTTTCTAATTGGATATCGAATAAAGTGATTCCGAATCTGCCACCGAACTGTGTTATTGTTATGGACAACGCTTCATATCACAACAAGGAACACAACAAAGCTCCAACTAGGTCCTCGAATAAAAGCGAAATGATTGAATGGTTATTAAAAAATAAGGTGGAAGCTGAGTTGACAATGAGAAAAACAAAATTATTTGATTTAATTAAACAACATAAGCCGGAAGACAAAGTATTTGAAATTAATAAAATACTTGAAGCCCATGGACACACTGTGCTGCGACTTCCACCATACAACTGTGACTTAAATCCAATTGAAATGGCGTGGGCAAAGCTCAAGAATTTCGTCAGAGGAAGAAATATTCTTGGAGATATTTGCATGACGAAGTTGCTGCAGTTGGTGAAAGAAGGTATGTAGACATTTTCTGAGCTTCCATGTTTTATTCCGAACTAAATTTTGCCGTAACCGAAAGAGAGCGTATACAAAAACTTGTCCCAATTGTTACAGGTTTTGAAACGATAAGTCAAGATGACTGGAGTGCATACTGCCTCCATGTGGAGAAACTTGAAAGAGAATATTGGGTTAAGGATGGGGTTATGGAAGACATAATAGACGCTATAGTTATTAATTTAGAAAGTGATGACGACGAGGACGACGACGACGACGACAGTAATGATAGTGACAATGTTGATGATGACCTCTAAAATACGATGTATGTAAACAGGCAATGAATATTTTTTTGAAAAATATGTTGTGTGTTCTTTCAAGCCTGACTCTGCTCATACACTATGAAATTTCTTTTGGTAGAAATGTAGTACATGGTAGTAAAAGATTTTCCAAGATAAATACAGTCAAATGTTGTCCAAAGCAATAAATACCATTATCACTTGTTGTACAAAACCAGGAATAACTTGAGAGCTTCATGGTAAAATCAATTAACGTTTCGCTAGCAGAACGTGATTCAATCACGTAATACATTTAATGCCTAGAGAACAGCAGCATTTGAATATACTCTGTCACTAAAACTCTATCTCGGTTACTATTCACATGATTCTAAGGAATATTGCTTAAAACATGTGTGCAATAGCTAATCTAAACACTACTGAAATTTCTTTCGAGACACGTATACCGATTCTGGACTTCTATGTAAAAAGCTTGACATACAAGGTGCGTTCACATATTAATTTTTATTTTTTGGTAAGAACTTTACTTGTCAATCTACAACAATGTTATCCTATTCAAAATATTCCCCAGTACATGCTATACACTTATGCCAGTGCTTTTTCCAATTCCCAAAACACTTTAGGAATTATTTCCTCGGGATAGTTCATAGGCCTTTTGACTGCATTTTTAATCTCACCCATTCTTGTAAAACTGCTGTCCTTTAAGGCCTGCTTTGAAATGTTTATACCACTTGCGTGTTCTGGGTTTACTCATAAGAGACTCACCAAAAGCAATATTTAACATTCCTAAAAATTTGATACACTTTATTCCATTCTTATAACAAAATTTAGTACAGATTCTCTAATCTATTTTTATACAAAACAAATAATAGTTGATGCTACCAAAACACATATAACTTTTTTGACAACTGAGAGCCGGCCGCGGTGGTCTAGCGGTTCTGGCGCTGCAGTTCGGAACCGCGGGACTGCTACGGACGCAGGTTCGAATCCTGCCTCGGGCATGGGTGTGTGTGATGTCCTTAGGTTAGTTAGGTTTAAGTGGTTCTAAGTTCTAGGGGACTTATGACCTAAGATGTTGAGTCCCATAGTGCTCAGAGCCATTTGAACCATTTGACAACTGAGAACTGGGTAAATACCCAATATGCAAAACATTGCACAGATACTTTTCAGACATGTTTACGAAGAGAGTGGCAAAAAAAGCAGTGCAAACCGAACTAATACAAAACACGGAATTATAAATTTCTGCTTACTTTTTAAACACTCTTCGTGTTGCAAGAATTGTTAAGTTCCAATGCAGACCCTTTAAAGAAAACTTCTACATTTTAGTAAGAACAAGCCTTAAATTCTACAGGTTGATTGCACTATATCTGGTTCGTCTTACGAATAGAGGAACATACATTCACATGAAGAGGCATTCGGTTCTATGTTTGTAGTAGAATACTGACTTCCGTTCTTATGTTAATATTATTTACTCTATAATGTTTTGTTTCGAAGAAGCTATCGTCTTTTGTTTTCCTTATACTCTTAATGCATTTGTCTAAAAATAAACACAGCCGGGACGTATCTGTACGCGGCGTCGCCACAGATATGAAGCGCGCACCGCCGCAGGGCCGGTACTACGTTGTGAAACAGCCTGTAGAAGCGCCCTGTGACGTAGCAGGGTAGGCAGAGTGGGGACTCGCTCGCTCGCTCTTCAGTTTACAGACAGACTATATCTCACGGGTTAGCTTGTCAGAGCGCCTCGGTTATCGCCAGTATCCATGCTGTCATTTTAAGCCCAATAAAAGTGGTAACACCGAAAGGCAGAGCTTCGAAACAAAACTTTCGGGTATCTAAAGAGGCCCGCTACTGCCCAACGGCCGGGAGAGAGGTGTGTTGACCACATGCCCCTCCATACCGCATTCGCACAACCCCGCAAGGCAGAGGATGACAGGGAGGACCACAGACTTCCGTTATCCCTTCCCTCTCTTTTGTTACATATTAATTAACTTCAATAAATCGCCCCTTCTATAATACTGGACTACTTCATTATAAAAGTTATCATACGCCACAGTGGAATTGTAAACAAAATGTTTCTGTCAGGTTTATAAAATTCAGATTAAAACACGCTGTGACTTTGATCACCTTGATTTTACGAATATTTTGCTTTGAAATTAATTCCAGGGTTGCGAATTCCTTAGCGTTAGCTGTATTAGGTATGGATCTACAAGTCAATGGTGAAATGAAAATCTGTGCTGGACCGGAACTCGAACCCGGATTTCCCGCTTGTTGCGGGCGGTCGCCTTAACAACTTCGGCTAACCGTGCGCGCTTCCTGGAGCGACCGAAACTTCCGTATATCACACAGTCTACATCCTTATTTCGTACACCACTAAAGTCATCACCTAATGCTCGCAACGTTACCTGGATTCCCGCAGCAGGGACGACAACGAGGAATCGATACAAATTATGTTATTGTGTGCCCGCCTATGTCTGTAATACATGCAGGTCGAAAGAATAGACACTGTTGATGACCAACAGCTGTACGAAATATTTCGAAATTAGTGGGCTGACTGCGATTTCTGCGTCAGCTGCATAGTATGGGTTGGTCCGGGGAGCGTGAACGTATAGCCGAAGTTGTTGCGGCGACCTTTCGCGACGAGAGGGAAATGGTCCGTTACAAATTTTCGTACGTCACTATAGGGTAGATCTATGCAAGGAATTCACAGTCCGTGAATTAATTTCGAAATATTTCATACAGCTGTGGATCGTCAACAGTGCCCGTCCTTCCAGACATGCATATTCGTATTTTGTGTTGTTCCGCCCGAATTAATTATTGCCCTTGCAGAACTAACATCTTCAGTATGACTATAATCGACTCTTTTGTTCAAACTATTGACTCGCTGTCAACAAAATGTTAGTTGTTAAATACACTGATTTATTGAAAACCGTGTGTGGTACTTATCTAATTACAATAAGTCATTCTGACATAGATAATGCTAGACCCACCAACAAGGTAGGGTGCTCACGAATGGGGGGAAAATCATATACGTGTGAACCACAAATCTCACGACAAACTTTCAGTGGTGGTAGTATGGACCAAAACAAGGAAAAATGTCTAGTTAACATGGCTCTCAAATACTTGTCTTAAGAGCTATGAGCACTAATTCAGTAGAAGAGATATATCAATAACGATGATCAAGTGCTCATACCTCTTAAGGTATTCACTAGGATTGAGTTTTGGTCCATACTGCCATCCTTGAAAGTTTATCGGCGGAGTTCTGGTTCACCTGTATGTAATTCGTGACAAACCAACATACCGAAATCTTAAAAGAGAACAAAACCCAAATGTTTGCTTTGTGTACTTTATGAAACAAGCTAATACTTCCCGCCATTTGATGTGATTACGTGGTTCCTTGAGGTATTTTTCTTTAGTCTAATCATGCAATGAAGTGAGACAGCAACCTAAATAAGGAGAATTGGTTCATAACTATTATTATTTTTTGTTCGTAGTGTGTGTGTGTGTGTGTGTGTGTGTGTGTGTGTGTGTGTGTGTATTATTTACGATTACCTGTTCATTGCATTGATACATTACATAAAGAAAATACGACAAACAGACCTATTGCTGTAGTGCTTCGAAAGCCACTTTCTATTCCCTATGAAATCGTTGCGTCAGATGCTAGTCTGCATCGCACCACCTACAGTGAAAGTCCTGTTTTTGTGCACCAAGATAATCTGAAACACAAATTCTGAAGTGTCTCCCTATTTTTCGTTTTATTACGCATTTCGAGTCCAGATGCTCTAATTTGTGGAAGCACTGGTACCACATTCGACTCTCGAACTTTCCACAGACTGTAAAGATCCCTCCAATTTCTGAATGGTTTTTGGGCTGCAGTGCATTCTTTAATCTGGTCAGATGTTTCCTGTCCTAATTGTATCCTTTTCAGACAGACGAAATAATAATTAGCATTGTAGTTATGATATTTGTCTCTCAAATTCCTGGCATTCTTTTCGATGTCTGAAAGAATGTGTTACTGAAATTACAAGTGGGTACATTAGTACAAGATTAGATGGGTAGATCACATAACTAATGCGGAGGTATCGAATAGGATTGGGGAGAAGAGAAGTTTGTAGTAGAACTTGACTAGAAGAAGGGATCGGTTGGTAGGACATGTTCTGAGGCATCAAGGGATCACCAATTTAGTAGTGGAGGGTAAAAATTGTAGAGGGAGACCACGAGATGAATACACTAAGCAGATTCAGAAGGATGTAGGCTGCAGTAGGTACTGGGAGATGAAGAAGCTTGCACAGGATAGAGTAGCATGGAGAGCTACATCAAACCAGTCTCAGGACTAAAGACCACAACAACAACAAACAACATTACAATATGGGAGGTGCACTATCGAAGCTCTGTTCCTTAAGGTATGTCTAGCAAAGTTGCGGGTAGGTGTGGCGGAAGACGAAGTTCCTTTGTGATTACGTTGACATATCGTTGACATATCTACTGAGTGGAATCGCCAATTACTTGGCTGCACAACGAGACAGAAATTACACCTCTGCGATTTCCCAGTTTCCAACTGAAACCTACAGTGTTGATCGCGACAGTGAAAGCGAAAAAAATGAGTGTAAATGTCAAATGATGGGCGCAAGCTTACTTAATTTCACTTTTTGAATCTTTTAGAACAAGGATAAACTGAAAGAAACAAGCAAAAAGGAGATCAACCTTTTTTGTTTGTTTTTGTACCTCCTCACCGATTTTTTCATAGTTCCACATTGAGGGAATGAATATGAACCTGAACGTTATAAACAGCCAAATAAAAGCATGTCTGTCAACTTTTCATGTTCGCTTACTTGACTGTTTCACCGCCTCACAGTCTTCCATATCAATTGTTTTCCCAATAACACGAACTATGATTTGTTTGAGTTTCTAGCGACTATAATTCACAATCTGTATTCCACCATGTGTCCTCCATAACACCAAGGCGTCCACATAAGCTGTAAAAAGCTCTGTTGTTGGGGCATTTATCTGTACAGACAAATTTTCATCAAATGAAACAACAACAACTGGAAGAAACAGTGAATTGTGTATTTATCGACAAATCTTTTCTTTTGATTTGCAGTTGGTCGACAGTAACGTAGCTAAGGGTGGTGAGAAAAAGTTTTCGTTATTTAATATCAGATTGCTTCAAACCTCACTTCTACAGCGATTATTAATGCTCAAGTTGAAAGCTACAGTCCTCTTCGTTAATGATCAATCTACACTTCCCTTGCCGAGTACCAATTTGTTATTCTACAGTCGTGCGAAAAGCGGCTTACACGAAGCACATCGCATGTAAAAAA
Organism: Schistocerca serialis cubense; assembly: GCF_023864345.2. Lineage (NCBI taxonomy): Eukaryota > Metazoa > Arthropoda > Insecta > Orthoptera > Acrididae > Schistocerca > Schistocerca serialis. The sequence goes on along the minus strand of NC_064641.1, from coordinate 358,116,916 downwards.
AAAAAGAGGAAGTGAGTGTGCATAAGAGAGAAAGCGAGTCAGGTTAGCCGTTTTGCAGGCGGCAGAATCGAGCCAGCTGGGCGGCCGCGAGACACCAGACGGCGTGGCGGTGAGGAGCCGGCAAAGCCGCCTGCCGCCACGTACTTTCTCTCGCCTCCGCCACATAATACGCCCTCCGTCTCCGCAATGTTTTATCCCGCGCCTCGCCGCACCGTGACAACGCCGGAAGCCGAGAGCGGCGGCGGAGGCGGCGGCGGCGAGCGCGTAAGGTTCTCGTCTCCACAGAGCAAGCGGCAGAAGGGAAGAAGGAAAAAAAAAGACGAGAAAAAAGGAAGGTCCCGTCCCGTCTCGGTCTCGGTGGCGCGGGCGGTGGGCGGGCGGGCGACGGCTGACCTGAATGGCGGAGCTCCTCAATGGGCCCTGCTGCTGCTGCTCAATGACACATTCAACAGGCGCGCCGTGGCTGCAGCCGCCGCCTACGGAATCTGCGTGTTACGGACGAGGCGGCGCTCAAGCCTCCGTCATAGTCCTTAGCGCGATGCCCAGTGTGTGCCTCGAGTCAAACGTAGCCTCTTCGATACCTAAGCCCCTACGTAACAGTTGTGACCTCGTTGAGAATACGCAATCCCTTGTTTTCTTCCTGGGGCCCAAGACGTGTGATTAACGGTCCTATTGATAAAATCTGTTGCAAACGCTTCGTTACGACTTACTGTCCCTATTGTCGTGACCACTTTGTACACTTGACTTCTGTTAACCCCTCAGCACACAATACTTCAAGTAAATGACGGCAATATCGCCGGGATCGCAGCAACTTTCTTTACTGTATAAGGGAGAAATAATCATGCGTTCTCAAAATTTTATTTATTTCCATAACCCTTTCACAGTAATATAACCATGTTTTCGTTGAAACTAAAAATTAGATTAAAGAACAGGGTGAGTTATATATATATAAAGTGGTTAACATTTATTTCAGGCTGTACAATTAGCAGCGCATTTCCTTTATGCGTTAAGTGTAATTTTCTGTTACGCGGGCAGATGGGACAACCTCTGACACGGCGTCCGTACGCTACTTGTACAATCTTGAATTAATTAAATGAATTGTGTAAATTGGTTATAACATGTTATCCGCTGTTGTCTTTTTGTATATATACACGTTTTTTAGCTTTTTATGTTCGGACGTAATAACTCACAACTTTTCGTCCCATTTTTAGTTGAAGTGAAAACTGAATTATATTGCTCTGAAACCAATACGCATGAAATAAAATTTGATAGACGCATGGTAAAAATTTTACTCATATGTACTGTCCCCAAGGCTCGTTAACACAAATATACAAAGACGATGATGATAATAATAATGCATTGTAGGACGGTAAATGAATTTTTATACCAGTTCCATGATTTAAATGTAACTCGTCTGGGACTAACGACTACTCCATGAATAAATCAGTGCACAAGCCATCATTTTGTATATACTAGCCTTCTTACATGTGTAACGTTAATTGGCATTCTGCAATACGAACGGCAACATCTGCTTATGGTACCGCTTTAGCTAACCCTTATCTATACATGAGTAAGTCAGTTTATTTAAAAGCGCAGAAATCTCACTTAAGTAACAGCAAATGGAACAAAAGACTCTCAGGATAGCTTTAATGATTAGCCTACTTCTTTCTATGAATTCTCTCAACGTAAACGCACTGGTTATTTTTACAAAGCTTGTATTTCGCAGCTGTGCCGATAGCGCACGGATGGTACAATCTGTAGCATGCTGGACCCAATGTAAGGAACACAGGTCATTCAAGTTGGTCACCAATTTTACATGGTTCGAGTGAGAAACCATGAATTATTGGTTAAGAACTGCATACTTAAGCTGAACAAATTTCAGAGAGGTAGCATATTAAGGATATTGGACCAGGACAAATTGAAAGAACCAGAGGTTGTTGAGAGATTCAAACGTAACATTGGGCAACGATTGACTGAAACAGGGGAATGGGTAACTTTAGAGGGATGAAATTGTGAAGCCAGTAGAGGATCTAACTGGCAAAAAGGCAAATGCCCATTAGAAAACCTTAGATCGCGTCCGAAATATTAAAGTAACTCACGAAAGAAGAAAACAGAAAAATGCAGCAAAAGAAAGTAACCAAACGAAATACCGCCGACTAAAACATAACACTGACAAGAAGTGTAAATTGACAAAGCAGGAATGACTAGACGAAATATGCAAATATGAAGAAGCATACATAACTAGGAGAAAGATGGGTGCCGCCTATAGGAAAATTATTCGAAGGCATTTTTGAAAAGAGAAGCAGCTGAATGAATATCAAGAGCTCAGATGCCAAGCCAGTACTTCTCAAAGAAGGAAAAGCTGGAAGGTGGAAGAAATAAATAAACAAGGGAAACAACTTTAAAGAAACAGATGAGATTGAGAAGTGAGACATGACATTGCGAGAAGAATTTGACACAGTACTGAAAGGCCTAAGTCGAAACAAGACCCCTGGAGTTGACGGCATACCCTCAAAATCATTGAGAGAGGTGGGAAAGGCAACCATGACAAAACTATTCCATCTGGTGTGCAAGATGTACGATACAAACAAAATACCCTCATACTCCGTTAAGGATGTAATAATTCCGATTCCAAAGAAGGCAGGTGCTGAACGGTATGAATACTACCGAACTATGATTAGTAAGTCACGCTTGCAAAATACTGACATGAATTATTTACAGAAGAATGGAAAAACTGATACAAGAAAAAATGGTTCAAATGGCTCTGAGCACTATGGGACTTAACTTCTGAAGTCATCAGTCTCCTTGAACTTAGAACTACTTAAACTTAACTAACATAAGGACATCAAACACATCCATGCCCGAGACAGGATTCGAGCCTGCAACCGTAGCGGTCGCGAGATTCCAGACTGTAGCGCCTAGAACCGCTCGGCCAGCCCGGCCGGCTGTGCTGGTACAAGACGACCTTAAGGAAAATCAGCTTGGGCTCTGGAGGAATCTAGGAACACGTGAGGCGATACTGTCACTACGACTTCTCCTAGAAAATACTTTAAGGACAGGCTAATCAACGTTTATAGCAGTTTTAAGACTTAGAAAAAGCTTTTGACACTGGAATACAGTCTTCGAAAATCTGAAAGTAGCAGGGATGAAATACAAAAAGTGAAACGTTATTTACAATATGTACAAAAACCAGAAGTAGTTGTAACAGTTGAAGGACGTGAAAGGGAAACACAGTGGTTGAGGAGGGAATGAGTAAGATTGTAGCCTTTTTTGTGATTAGCCGATGACATTAATTCAGCCAGAGACTGCGAAGGACTTGGACGAGTAGTTGAACGGAGTGAACAGTGTCCTGGAAAAAAAAAAAAAAACCAACAACGGTATAACAAGGATAATAGAATGTAGTCGAATTCGGATGATGCTAAAGGAATTAGATTACGAAATCAGACATATAAAGAGGTAGACGAGGTTTCCTTTTTTGGCAGCAAAAATAACTGATGGTGGAAGTAGAAACAATAAAATGTAGAGTGGCTATAGCAGGAAGCGTATTTCCAAAAGAGAGGAATTTAAGTGTCAGGATGTCTTTTTGAAGGTTTGTCTTGAGTGAGACTTCCACAAAAGTGTAAGGAGACATAAAATGCTAATGTCACATTTAGGATCTGAAGTTCCTATATGAGGGCTGCATGGTCCTTTCGATATGTTTATCGTTCGCTGTCAGATAACTGCGGGTGAGACAGCACTGCAAAACACACGGCGAATTTGATGCCCTAATGTAACCCGCAAAACCCGCCCTTCTCAACAAATTAATTCGTCATTCAGAGTCAGCATCTTCTAATTTCCAATACAAGAGAGGATTCTCTGCTTCCATTTTAACACACAAAACAGTATGCGATTGAAGAGATATCGTTAGCCCAGAGGGACGAAAGGACGCAAGTTACGTGAGAATGAGTTAAGTGTCATCAGAATTGCCGATAATCTACCTGAGCCATTGTATTCAAATATGTGGGCAATGAAACCTCTTGACGGAAGTGCTTTGTCAATGCGGTATTGTTATTAGTGCACACCGAACGGAAATGGCCAACATTCACTATTTATTACCACCCGTGATGGAACCCCCGTAGAGTTCAATATAAAGCGAGTTCAAGAAATTCCTTCTGCCATGAAAACGGGGACGATGTTGAATTCGCTGTTTATAGTTGCAGAGGTGCCATTATTTTTTTTTTTTTTTTTTTCGTGTTCGCTGTGCTGCCTTCCATTCAGTTCAGTTTACTTATGCCACATACCATTGGCAGTGAGTTTAACACGCTATGCAACAACTTATGTCATACGGACAACAATGTTTACGCTTTGCGCGGTGACTGCAGATGAACCGACAGGGTTACTCCTACTTTCACGGAAAAATTCAAATAAATTACAAACAGAACATGGTTCGAAACAAGCGTACATGGCAATGAAAAATAAGCGCAGCAGGCATCAGAAAACATTCCTTTAAGGGAAAAAAAAATACTTTCTCAATACAGCAACATGCATACGGCATGATGCAAATCGGGGTCGCATCACATCAGCTGCTCAACAAAAGTGAAAATACTTGCACATGTAGAACATGAACTCCCATAATTTTAGAATACAGTTCCTACGGAAGTGCTACCAGAAATATTCCATTAACGAGAATTGCAAAAGAAAATGCTGTTGCTGTTCTATGGGAACAATAATAATTCAGCACTGTTCAGCTCAGGGGCATTTTCTTGCAGATGAACAAACATACGGTAGTTTATCGAAGTCTTTTAATACTCTCACAGTCACAGGACCTTGTATTTTGACGTCAGCTACAGTAAATACTAGATTAGTGGTTTCAATTACAGTACGGCTCACACACCTGTACCATGCTGCGCGTAAGGTGCACAAACGAAATAAAAAAAAAATGGTGACCTCTGAAATATGGTGACCTGTACAACAGATTACAGTACTAAGTGCATCACTACACGAAAATTTAGCACAAAATTTGGATTTGAAAACTGACAAAGAATCCATGACTTACCGACCTGCGCGTCGAATGACTGCAGCCTGTACAGCACAACGGTCCATGCCACACCGCCGCCTGCAACAAAGTAAATGTTCAGTTCAGGGGAGGTGCCCACTCATTGTTAACGGCGTGCTGCCAAACAGGTTATGACGGCGCCATTTTACTTTCTGTTGCTCCACTTCCGACCGGATTCTGGTCCGGCGGAACCCGCAAATGGCTCGACCCTTTAGTAAGTAGCCTACTTAACTGGAATTTAAAAAAAAAAAAAAAACTGCTCTCGACATGTCTTTGTCGGACGAGGGGACGTCTTCAGCGCATATAATAAATTGAAACATTGCGTTAGTAGTGTATACAGATACACTTGTATTCCATAACGAATTTGTGCCGTCGTCTATAGTGTCTATCAAGATGAAATCGCGTGCTATGTGGTTGTCATCCAATTCGCGTAAACGTTACTGCAATAGGCTCAACATCGTCATAGCTGTATTTGTATTTACGAATACAGCTTTTGTCAGTGACTTATTTACACGATGAAATGTAATTTGTGAATTTCCGTTGCGTATTATATTGTTAAAGATTCAGTTGCATATTGGTTAAACTGAAAATATATTTCCAGTGTAGAAGATATGTGTTGCTGAAATATCGTAGTACCGAATGCGAGAAATACGCTTCCACATATACATTTCCAGTGCACATCCAAAATGTGATGGCGTCCTGCAATATACATATTATGTAACTAGCTTCTTATCACACAGTTTTCTAAACAAAAGACAATTTATTTAAAAATGTAGGTTTATTGTAAGCATTATGATTGCTATTACATAATAACACAGTTCAACTCCTTTGGTTTATATTAACTGTGTTGTTCGTTACATTGTAAGGGGATCTTCGTGGAGGGAACTTCCGTAAAAAGTAATGTAGAGCACACGTTTAACACAAGAATTAAAGGCTTAGTTTTTTTTATATTCAAACATTATTACTGCAGTGGTTCTCAAAGGATGCGAAGCGAGAGAAAGATAAAATTCATGTTATTTCTTCACGGAGAAATACAATAAATTTTGTGTATATATTACTTCAAATGTATGAGTGCTATGTAATATTAGACTTTTTTACATCTTGAATATGGTTGTGGTCAATATAAATTACAATATTTACTTATAGTGATCATAAATAATGTAACAGTATTAATAATCACCTAGCGTCATAACCAATTCGTCGCCGAAGTAGGGGTTGAGGATTGTGCTTCAGGCTACTCTTAAATTGTTACTTGCTTAGTAGCACAGAGTTTGTGAACTGAGTTGTCGGTTGAAGAAATGATAAGTTATTTACAATAATTTTAATTGAGGAATAAATACACTGAGAAGCAGTAATTAGCTTCGAGTAGCTTTCTGCAAGATGTTCTTGAATTCGCTTCACAAGCACTATATACGAAGAACTGATAAAAACAAAATTTATGTGCTATGACAAGCAGTTTTGTTTCCCACATAGGAACTAGTATGGAATAGCTTAGTACGTCTTGGTCCTGTCTAGTGTCATACGTATGGATCAAAGCGCATTCACCCAAGACATGACTGCCTTTTCCGACTTATTTGATACTGAACATTTAAGTAATGTGGTAAAACAGCTTTCAGGTAGCCTGTTTGCACATTTAGTGAGAATATTTCATAAAAGTACTAATCATTATTTAATACTCTGTGAAGTGTAACGTATGCACTAGCGTCGAATGTGAGTTTGTTGCTCCCTCCAGCAAAAGTCATGTAATGCTAACGAGTTACTTTTCGATTTCGATGCACCTACTCCAGATATCCTAGGAAGTTCTGGCTCCTGCAGGATATTGGTTGTCGTGATACATCCTGAACTACGCACCAGTGTAACTAACGACATATTAAGCAGCAAATCGGTGTCCAGCAGGATGAGTTTGGAGTTGGAAAACTGATATAAAGAAAGCACCAATCTGAGGCGGTTAAATAAATAGCGAAAAGACTGGATAACAATCAAAGAGCCGCATTTGTTGAATGTGGTGGTGAGGGGGTTATAATGTAAACACGTGTACTTTGTTACTGTCGGCGCAGAATTTTCTTCGGTATTCTCGCCCGTTCTTCCGTGTTCTCTCTCCTTGAAAGTGTTTCTCAGATTGCTCGGTGGTGTAATATAGTACCCGTGAACGCCATATCCCTTTCACGAGACTTAAACCAATAAAATGTTTTTGGCGCTCAGAAGATGAGAGCTATGATCTTCGGTGCGGAGGGGTGCGCTACAATTTCTATTTTGCAGGAGACAATCGAAGAGGAATGCTTCCACTGCAAGGACTGATATGACGTTTTTGGCGATCTGGGCACGTAAAGCAGCCGTACCTCTTTAATGGTCAAAACTACAGAAGCATTATGTTGACAGTCGTGGGGCATCTTCAAGACACCAGCCGCAGCCCTAATTGTCGACAGCCGATCAATTGCACTCCAACCTGTGTTTACTCTATAACAATGACCTCAATGACCTTAGAATTCTGTTTTGTGTTTAGGTGACAGTAATTTGCAGTTTTTATAACAAACATGTACATGAAGATAGCTCTTTCCTTCAATTCCAGTTACGATTATGATCTATTGATTAACTGAATTATTTTTTAAGAAAAAGGCCGTTAACAGTGGTCATCACAGAATGTAGTAATGCTTTACTCTGCTATATGGAGAGCTCAGTGACCGGTTCATTTTCTTCATGAAGCTTGGACTTCGGGATTAAACGTAGTTACTCTGTTCAACGTTTGGCTCTGAGCACTATGGGACTTAACTTCTGAGGTCATCGGTCCCCTAGAACTTAGAACTACTTAAACCTAACTAACCTAAGGACATCACACACATCCATGCCCGAGGCAGGATTCGAACCTGCGACCGTAGCGGTCGCGCGTGTTCAACGTTTCAGATTACGTATAAGTCAGTAAATGGATGTCATACGCGTTGAGTGCTACTTCAGAATGTTCGCAATAATATCTTTATTATATTTTATATGTATATCCCTATCGCTAACTCGGTTGCACACCGCGCAAAACTGGTGTAAGGCAAGGTTTCTACTTTTAAGAGTTTATGTTAAGTTGCTCGAGTATAATGAGAATTACAATTTTTTAAACTAAATTTTATGAGAGGTTATAGAGTTTAAAGCGGTTACTAGGTTCTCGCTCTGACTGACCACTGGCAATGAGAAGTTTTAAGAAACGTAGAGGTCTTGGAACATCGTGCGCTCTCGGAAAGATGTTGGCACGGTGTCGGAACAAAACAGGAGCCAGCTGGAAAAAGCAAGGGACATTTCTCACGCGGAACCCTCGGTGTTGCCTACCCTCTTTCCCAGTTCGGCGTCCTCCCGGTAAAAACAGGCCCAGCTGAACGAAGCGCGCCCCTCGGGAAAACAAACAGGCGGCTCGCACGCGGCCATGTATTTTTTCCCACGCGCGGAGGGTTGTGTCGTCGTTATCTCGCCCGTTCCCACAGGTAGGGCGCGGCGCGGCGAGGAAGCAGCGCAGCAGTGAGCTCGCAGCGCAGGCCTGCGCGCCGCGCGCAGAAGGGCCGCAGCCAGCTCGTGCCAGGCCGAGCAGTCCCTTCCCTCTCAAAGGCGGAGGCCCGCGCAAAAGCGTGAGAACGCGCCCGGCCCCCACACACAACGGGGAACCTGTCCCGCTGTGAGAATTTGATCACCGGCATTGTGTGTCACATTCCTGCAGTGGCCGAGGCGGTGCGCTGCGGTGCGGCAGGGCAGCGACCAGCCGCTCTCGCCGAGCCGCCCAGCGCCGCACATTTAACGCGGCGCACCGACCAGGTGCTAGGTCGGCCTTCGCTAGCACTGCTTTCCAGAGGACTATACGGCAACTTGTTCAACTGCACGAAAGTGCATGGCACACATACACCGTCGTATCAGCACTTCCCCTTTCAATATTAATGTGCAGCTGTCCGATTACAAAATTGGCAACAATTTTTCAGAATACACTAGACTCTTGCTATTCCGGCCATCCCTTGCACAAATGGGTGCCGCAATATTGAGAGTACTATAAATTTAGTCTTAATGCATAGGAAATATACTTTATTAAATCCGAAGATAGACTCATTTTCGTAGAAAACTTAGTTCTTGACTGTGTACGAGAGGCGTTTGAAAAGTCGTTGCAAAGTCCGAGAGATGGCACCACCGGCGAGTATCGGAGTCATGTTTAGTTAGTAGCATCTTTGGAAAGAACGCACACCAAATTTCAGCCATATTGGTCTGTTTCTTTGTGTTTGGCATTCGTGTGAATCAAGGAACTCGAGTGATTGTCAAAAAATAGACGAAAAAGAATTTTGCGTGGTGATTAAACATTACTTTATGAAAGGCAAAACGTCTCAGGACACTGAAGAGAAGCTTGATAAACATTACGTAGACTCTGCATCTTCGATTAGAACAGTTTATAAATGGTTTCAAAATTTTCGGAGTGGTCATATGGGCGCAAATGATGTTGAACGTTACGGGCGCCCTGTGGAGGTTACGACTCCAGAAATCATTAATAAAATCCATGATTTGGTGATGGATGACAAAAGATTTAAGGTGCGTGATATTGCTAGTGCTGTAGGCATCGCGAAGGAACTGTTACATAATATTTTGCATAAACATTTGGACATGAGAAATCTATCCCCAAGATGGGTTCCGCGACTGCTCACGCTTGACAAAAAACGGAATCGTGTGAAGTGTTTCAAGAATGGTTTGCAGCTGTTCTGGAAGAATCCGCAAGACTTTAAGCGTCGTTTCGTCACTGTAGATGAAACATGGATACATTACTATACTCCTGAGACCAAACAACAATCTAAACAATAGGTTATCAAGGGAGAACCTGCACTAAAGAAGACCAAGACCAGTCCTTCGGCCGGAAAGGTTATGGTGACTGTCTTTTGTGACTCGCAAGGGATAATCCTCATCGACAATCTGGAAAAGGGTAAAACTATTATAGGTGAATAATATTCATCGTTATTGGACGGTTTGAAAACCGAGCTGCAAGAAAAACGCCGGCGACTGGACCGCAAAAAAGTCCTTTTCCATCACGACAATGCACCAGCATACACCTCAGCAGTTATGGTCGCAAAATTAATGGAAATAGGATTCCAACTCGTTTCACATCCCCCCTACTCTCCAGACTTGGCTCCCTCAGACTACTATTTGTTCCCCAATTTGAAGAAATGGCTGGCGGCACAAAGATTTTATTCAAACGAGGAGGTGATTGCATCAACTAATAGCTATTTCGCAGACTTGGACAATTCCTATTATTCGGAAGGGATCAACAAATTAGAACATCGTTGGACGAAGTGTGTAAATCTAAAAGGAGGCTATGTCGAAAAATAAAAAAGGTTTACTCCAAACACGTAAGTAATTTTTATTTTTGCACGGACTTTTCAAACGCCCCTCGTACATATATAGTAGTAGCAGTTGTTGTCGTTGTTGTGGTCTTCAGTCCTGAGACTGGTTTGATGCAGCTCTCCATGCTACTCTATCCTGTGCAAGCTTCTTCATCTCCCAGTACTTACTGCAACCTACATCCTTCTGAATCTGCTTAGTGTATTCATCTCTTGGTCTCTCTCTACGATTTTTACCCTCCACGCTGCCCTGCAATGCTAAATTTGTGATCCCTTGATAGAATATGCCTTATCAATAGATCCCTTCTTCTAGTCAAGTTGTGCCACATATTTCTCTTCTCCTCAATTCTATTCAATACCTCATTAGTTACGTGATCTATCCATCTAATCTTCAGCATTCTTCTGTAGCACCACATTTCGAAAGCTTCTATTCTCTTCTTGTCTAAACTATTTATCGTCCATGTTTCACTTCCATACATGGCTACACTCCATACAAATACTTCTAGAAACGACTTCCTGACACTTAAATCTATACTCAATGTTAACAAATTTCTCTTCTTCAGAAACGCTTTCCTTCCCATTGCTAGTCTACATTTTATATCCTCTCTACTTCGACAAACATCAGTTATTTTGCTCCCACAATAGCAAAACTCCTTTACTACTTTAAGTGTCTCATTTCCTAATCTAATACCCTCAGCATCACCCGACTTAATTCGACTTCATTCCATTATCCTCGTTTTGTTTTTGTTGATGTTCATCTTATATCCTCCTTTCAAGACACTATCCATTCCGTTCAATGAAACCTGTCCTAAATTTTTAGTTGTCAATATGATAGTACGCAATGACAGGATGCTTTATCACATAATGGGTCGCTATCGGGCGTCCTCACCGCATGCACAAATCGGCGGCTGATTATTTACGCGAATTACATTACCTATGCATAGACATCTAATGCCACATACTTCCACAAGCTACTAACAAACTGTCGGATCCTTGATACGCAAAATCAGTCATGTATTTCGCTCTAAAGACTGACAAACAAGCTGCTAAGCGGGTGGTCATAAAGGTTTGGCTCATCAGTGTATCTTTCCTGAAGCTCTTGATTATCTGTTTGTTAAAGTTTGGTCATAAGCAGTTGCTTGTCCAACACTGTACTCAGTAACAATGGATTTCTGTGAAGAACTTCGATTCAATTTACAACCAATTTCGAGTTTCTGCTTGAGTTCTAGCGTAACATGTTTTCTTTTAGAAGTGATGATACTGAACCATAAGGAAAGCTGCTATTTCAAACCAGTATTGCACTGTTCAACATTGTAATTAACTGACATCATTGTTGCATACGAGAATTCATTACTGTATGCGTCATTCCCGCTTGAGCGACAAGAGGCTGCACGTGGGGCGGGAGACTGAGAGGTCGGGCTAATGATGGCCGGATTAGCGAGAGTTTACTATAACAGCAAATTTTAAAACTAATTGCAGCATCAATTCCATGGGGGTATCAATCATGCGAAAAAGTGAATATCTGTGCCAATATGTGAAACGTTATTTTTAAATAACGGGTGCTGTAGACCGGGGATCTCAAACTGATTACACATTTTTGGATTTCCACAGGACTTCTGACACCGTTCCTCACAAGCGATTTGTAATCAAATCGTGTACGTACGGAGTATCGTCTCAGCTGTGCCACTCGATTCTTGTTTTCCTGTCATCAAGGTCACTGTTCGCGACACAAATCACATGTAGCTTTCCCAAGGGAAGTATTACAGACCCTCTGCTGTTCATGATCTATATAAATGATTTAGGAGGCAATCTGGGCAGCCCTCTTAAACTATTTGCAGATAATGGTGTCATCTATCGCCTCGTAAAGTCATCATCAGAACATCGAAACCAATTGCAAAATTATGTAGACAAGATATCTGCATGGTGCGCAAGTGGCGATTGACCCAAAATCTGTTAAATTTCGGTTACACCAGAAATCTGACAAATTGAAAGGCAGACTGCGTTTTATTGGCAGCACACGTTGAAGATAACACAGGTCTACTAAAGCGACTGTCTACACTACTCTGATCTGTCCTTTTGTGGAGGACTGCTGCGAGGTGTGGGATCCGCACATCATACGATCGGCGTATGACATCGAAAAAGTTCAAGGAAGGGCAGCTCATTTTGTATTATCTCGAAACAAGAGAGAGAGATTGCCACGAATATGATACGCGAATTGCGGTGGCCGTCATTAAAACGAAGTTGTTTTTCGTTGCGGCAGGATCTTCTCATAAGATTTAGATCACCAGCTTCTCCCACCGAATGAGAAAATATTTCGTTGGTGCCCACCTACATAAGGAAGAATGAACAATGCAATAAAATAGGAGAAATCTCTCGCAAGGAGAGATTTAAGCGTTCGTTTTTCCCGCGCGCTATTGCGGAGAGGAAAGATAAAGAAATAGCTTGAATGTAGTTCGATGAGCCCTCTGTCAGGCACGATATTGTGAATTTTAGAGCAATCAAAGAAAATGGCACATGGCCTCTAAGAACACGAAACACACGGCGGTTTTTACAATGTGCCGCGCGGGGTAGCCGTCGGTCAGGGCGCCTTGTCACGGCTCGCGCGGCCTCCCCCGTCGGAGGTTGGAGTCCTCCCTCGGGCATGGGTGTGTGTGTGTTGTCCTTAGCGTAAGTTAGTGTAAGTTAGATTAAGTAATGTGTAAGCTTAGCGACCGTTGACCTCAGCAGTTTGGTCCCATAAGACCTTACCACAAATTTCCAATTTTTTTTTTTTAGAATGTAATGGTCGCACTTCTGTCAAATGGAGAAAGCAAAAGCTAAACCTTGATTACTTAAGATATTAGGAATCAGTGAGTATTCGACAAAACAGGCTCGGGTGACCGGAGAGATCAACGCTACCTACAGAGAAAGTCACGGAATGTCCTTCAAAAATGTTGAAACTTTAGTCTGTAGTGCCCAAATTACAGGAGACGGTGGCATGGCGCTGAGGCGAATGGGATCTACTCCAGAGACGAGGAAGCAAAGTCTTTACAATAGTCATTCCACTAATGTTATCTATAAATGTGCTATTGACAAGGAATTCATCATACCATGAAGAATACAACGGTATACAAACTCCGTGACAACCTGTCACCTTTCCTCGTACGTAAATTCAAGTTAAAGAAAAACCCTCTCGGAAAAAATTATCTGACTCAAGGGATTCAGTTGCAAAACGCACCATGGTTAACGAGTAATCATGAATGAACAACAAAATCCATTTGTGTACAAAGATAATTCATTATAGACTCTTCTCCCTAACACTGTTAAGAAATGTCGGTAAAGCGATACCATGGTCATATAATGGTGTTGATTGCTATTACCTGAGTATGCCGAAGCTACGCCGTTGATATTTCTGTCTGAATAAGACGTTGCTGACACTGAATCTAGAATTGCAATTTTATAATATCTACACTCCTGGAAATTGAAATAAGAACACCGTGAATTCATTGTCCCAGGAAGCGGAAACTTTATTGACACATTCCTGGGGTCAGATACATCACATGATCACACTGACAGAACCACAGGCACATAGACACAGGCAACAGAGCATGCACAATGTCGGCACTAGTACAGTGTATATCCACCTTTCGCAGCAATGCAGGCTGCTATTCTCCCATGGTGACGATCGTAGAGATGCTGGATGTAGTCCTGTGGAACGGCTTGCCATGCCATTTCCACCTGGCGCCTCAGTTGGACCAGCGTTCGTGCTGGACGTGCAGACCGCGTGAGACGACGCTTCATCCAGTCCCAAACATGCTCAATGGGGGACAGATCCGGAGATCTTGCTGGCCAGGGTAGTTGACTTACACCTTCTAGAGCACGTTGGGTGGCACGGGATACATGCGGACGTGCATTGTCCTGTTGGAACAGCAAGTTCCCTTGCCGGTCTAGGAATGGTAGAACGATGGGTTCGATGACGGTTTGGATGTACCGTGCACTATTCAGTGTCCCCTCGACGATCACCAGTGGTGTACGGCCAGTGTAGGAGATCGCTCCCCACACCATGATGCCGGGTGTTGGCCCTGTGTGCCTCGGTCGTATGCAGTCCTGATTGTGGCGCTCACCTGCACGGCGCCAAACACGCATACGACCATCATTGGCACCAAGGCAGAAGCGACTCTCATCGCTGAAGACGACACGTCTCCATTCGTCCCTCCATTCACGCCTGTCGCGACACCACTGGAGGCGGGCTGCACGATGTTGGGGCGTGAGCGGAAGACGGCCTAACGGTGTGCGGGACCGTAGCCCAGCTTCATGGTGACGGTTGCGAATGGTCCTCGCCGATACCCCAGGAGCAACAGTGTTCCTAATTTGCTAGGAAGTGGCGGTGCGGTCCCCTACGGCACTGCGTAGGATCCTACGGTCTTGGCGTGCATCCGTGCGTCGCTGCGGTCCGGTCCCAGGTCGACGGGCACGTGCACCTTCCGCCGACCACTGGCGACAACATCGATGTACTGTGGAGACCTCGCGCCCCACGTGTTGAGCAATTCGGCGGTACGTCCACCCGGCCTCCCGCATGCCCACTATACGCCCTCGCTCAAAGTCCGTCAACTGCACATACGGTTCACGTCCACGCTGTCGCGGCATGCTACCAGTGTTAAAGACTGCGATGGAGCTCCGTATGCCACGGCAAACTGGCTGACACTGACGGCGGCGGTGCACAAATGCTGCGCAGCTAGCGCCATTCGACGGCCAACACCGCGGTTCCTGGTGTGTCCGCTGTGCCGTGCGTGTGATCATTGCTTGTACAGCCCTCTCGCAGTGTCCGGAGCAAGTATGGTGGGTCTGACACACCGGTGTCAATGTGTTCTTTTTTCCATTTCCAGGAGTGTATTATTCCTCTCCAGAGAAGGCACAGAAATGTGGCCACTTTGCATCTCAAATACAGTAGTTCCAAAATGCAGCGTTGCAGAAAGATTTTTCTGCTTCATCGGGTAACACACTAGAGAGGGTGCGGAATGTGAGCAGTCATACCATAATCACAGTTGTTTCATATAATTTTAATATTTTCTCTTTATTTAATTTAAAAGAAATTATAGCATTAATCACGCCGAACGTCCATCTCAGCACTGTAGTAATTTACTAGCGATTGTCCTACTGAAGGCGTCCTTGCTTGTTTTGAGCATCAACCAACACGATATGACCCTGATATCAAGCAGTAGCAGATGGACAGTTAATCATTAGGATACCAAGATCACATCGAAACTGAAGACCACGAAAAGGGGCAAAAGTTAGACTAGGGTAGACTTATAAAAGTGTAGCCAGAACCGATACCTTCACCGATCATAAGGAAGGCTCGTTAGAACTATTGAATGCATTGGTCAGCAAACGAACTTAAGACTAAAGTGACGAACCGTAGCAGGAAGGAGAACAAAAACTTGTTTAACTTCAAAAGTCTGAGAAAGACAGTGCCCAAAAGTGTAAAGTAATACCCATAGTTAGCGAACAAGAGCATGCAGGATTACCTAAGTACGGAAGATGGTCAAATGTAGATTGCCACAGGATAGGAATGCTTTTTTCAGTAATTGAGCTTTACTTTTGTTGCATAACAACGTGGAATTCAGGAAGCACTTCGCAAAATTGTATCTTCAACTGAAAATGGACAATGGGAAATACATAAAGAAAATGAATTTCATTCACTGAATGGGACATTATAGAAAACTGTAAGAATTAAATAACAAAGGTATAAAATGGAGAGTTCTAGTAAAGAATGGGCGGGAAGAAATACACAAAAAATTCTTACGAGATGAAGGAATAGGGTAGTAGTAAGACATTTGCCAAAGTATCGAGAAATAGTTTAACTAACTCTGTAATAACCATTAACGAGGAAAAAATTGTAGCTGTATACAAAACTAAATATTCAAAATAGATTGTGTGTAGTTCTGTTTATAGGTGGAAAGGTAAGTTCGAACAATGCAAGACAAAATCAAAATCGGCATCTTGTCAGCTTCAAAAAATAATCAATAAAAACCTTGTTAAGACAAAAAGAGAGGAGCAGGGGTTAAAATGAAAACCAACCGACATAACAGCGTTAGATTTAAAACTAAGAATAGCAGCACTGGTGTTCTTGTTATTCATTGACTTAGCGGTTAGAATAGTGTACTTTCGGGCTTTTCGTAGATGATGCGATTATACAGGGTGTTTCTTCTGAGAGTTGTCAGGCGCATTTTCTCTGGTGTTTCGGCAGATATTAGAAATTTCGTTCATGCAATGTGTCGGTGGAGTCAGCCCAAAGAAATATGGCTTACCATGCCTTTCGCGCGATGCCCAGTGTCGACGGAGAGCAACGATCTATTTCCAGTTACAAAAAGAAATATTTTTAAAGTGGGCCCAAATTAGAGACGAAATTAAAGATGTGAACTTCACGAAACGCAACAGGTGGTATCCTGTTACTAAAGAACTAATGAGATACTACTAGTCAGTCAAATCCTGCATTTGCAATGTGTAGGGACGTGAAGTGGAACGACCACATGGGCTCAGATGTAGAAAAAGGAAATGGCTGGTTTAGAGTTTCTGGGAAACCACTGTTTGACTACAAATGAAAATGTATGCAAAACACCAGTATGGTCCATATTTAAATTATATAAAAAGTACATGTAATCCAAATTAGGTCTGATTAATGGGACACAGGGTATATGTAAGTAAGATTAGTGTGAATGGCCGCAAGCTTATTTCAGTGGCGAGAGACTAGCAGTAATGTTGAAAAATCATTGGCAAACGTTAATAAAGACGCCATACATCTGGCGAGAACTGCTTGGAAAACTGCACGAACCGGCCTTCAGGGCATACACTATAAACACCATTCAGGTCGCTACGTATCTACCCCAGCAGAGATTGCGCGGTTAAAGAAAGGGGAATAAGGGCGGACAAGCAGCCACCTTCCGAGAATCGAGCAGGAAGAAACTTCAAAGATATGGTATACAATAAAAAGTACGCTTTCCATCGAGTAGTTACAAGCCTTGTTCTATCGGTTCTCGAGAACTGTCAGTCAGAAATTTTAACTAAGATATGAACAGTGCTGTTGTGGTCATGGGTTTAATTTGTAAGGGAGAGAACATTCAAGGAGACTGTGCGTCACGCAGATATTTACTCGAAAAATTCTGAAACCGTTCCATCCAAGAAGTGTAAATCAACACATTACTTACTCCCGAACGTGTCTTACGAAATGACCATGACGGCAAAATCACGGGGGGTTCTTACGAAGGCGTACCGATAGTCGTCTACACGCTACGACATTCATGAATGGAACAAGAAAGGGGAAGGACCGTATAAATTACGTGAAATACACCCCCCCCCCCCCCCCCGAGACACACAGTAAGCCGTCTTGCGCAATACAGACACATTTAAGTATATAGATAACGCCTACAAGTTCAGTAGCGCGAGTTGACGGCATTTTCCAGTGTCCAAGATCGGTCAGCAATCGCAACGAAGCCCTCGAGCAAGACGTTTACACCCAAAGTGAACTGTGGATTACCCAGCCCTCGTATGAGGGTCGGCTGCATAAAGTGCAGCTAAGTATGTGGCAGAGGTAACGTTAAGCGTATTCAAGCACAACTCTTACATCGCGGAGAGAGAAATCACACCGACACATGTACTCTAGTAGGAGAACTATTCGTTCCATGAGAAATGGTTGACAAGTTGGGGTAACCTCGATTCGCCAGCTGTCAGGTCTGGTCTACGTGGATCCTAGGGCAAAACTCTGTGAATGGATGCTTATGAAGCTTTGGCTGCGTCTGGTGTTCCGTGTGCACTGGTAACGAGATTCATACCGTCCTGCCATAGCGGCATTTCTGAAATGAATTCCGAGGCTGTGGCTGGTTCTAGCGGTGGGTATCCACTGACTTCACAACCTACAAACTGACAAAACTGTTTTCTACTAGGAACTATTTAGCTTGCAGACGCAGCCAGAGGCGAACCAAGGCCCTCTGAAAATTAAAAATAAAGTCCCCACAACGCAGCCTAAGAAACCAGAATGGGTTGTTACTGAGGAAGTACCAGGCATCCAGCATGGTCCTATGATTGGGTACTACCTGTATGGTAAGTTAGTGAGACAGTCTCGTGTACCGTTTGAACAAACGAAGTCTTCGTAATGGAAGGAATTAAAACTGAATTGTTGATCCACAACGTCATAAACATTTTTCCACTGCAACCCACACAACACCTGTCGTACAGCCACACGCTTACAGATATGGTCACAGCGAGAAAGACTGACAAGTAAGGACGGATATCGGTCAAACTTTGGCACCAGTTTACATGACGCAATATTCGTAAGTTAAACTTCGCAGTCCCCAAAGCTAAAACAGTTTCACTCTATTTGTAGGAGCCCTGAACACACAGATCGTGACGCTGTAACAGCTGAGCGATGATGGATCAAGGGCACCAAATAATCTGTGAGCTCACATTAGATGGAAAAATTAATGAACTTACTAATAAGCTAGCAGAGCCTTCCGACAAAGGTACGATCTTGGTCCTTGGCTGACAAATGACTTGCTTCAAATGATGAACGAGGGGGATGCTGCTCACAAACGTTTTAAGTCATCTACGAAGTCTGGACGCTACGAAAAATACAGAAAGGTGCGTAACAGGGTAAGGCACTTTTATTCGTAATGCCAATACCAAGCGCGCTCCCATCATCATATATAGCCGTAAGAGCCCCACTGCTCTGTGGAAGAATGTGTTTAGTTTGGAAGGAGGAAAGACAAAATCAGAATGAATCTTTTTCGGCATCTGTCTTCCCCGACGCTGCACAGAACTGTCGCCAGCAGGAACCCCTAGACTAATCCTGACATTTTTCATCTAAAACATAAACAAGAAACACAAGAAAAGCAATAATAAGATTCTCCATCCGAAGCTCTATGCCTTGGCAGTACATGATCAAGAACATTGCGGATAGCTTAGTCCAGTATTTACATATACTTTCAATTTTTCCGCCGTGAATGTGATATACTTCACTCAATGACGAATGTAGTACGCCATATTCGTAACAAGGAAAACCCACAATCATCCTATAATATAGACCAAGCAGGATTTTACCCGACGTATCCAAGGCCTAAATATAGAGACATAAGCTTGTCGCGTTGGCTATGAAAAGTCATCCTGGGGGTACATTCCCTCAGTAATGCCATACGTGTCAGCCTTGGCTCACCTTTCTTCTCATAGCATGTCAGTAACATCGCGTTGGATCTGTCCTCCTGTAAATATCGTTTCTAAGCTGATGACCTCCAGGTTTACTTAAGTAAAATATCAAAATACATCTATTGAAAACACTTCAGGCTTTTCGTAACTGAAGTGATAATGGCATGGCAGTATGTAACACTTCTTTTTACTGGCTGGCGTGCTTCTAAAAATTGTCCATGTAAAAGTCCTGTGCGTAACAACATAGAATTATACTCAGCAATACGTCATGGTTTTGGCGAAGTGATTTCACGACAGAGAGCTTGCATTATTTATTGCCGCTCTCAGAATCCTGAACTGATGACGATTATTATGTAAAGTTTATGAATACTATCGTGGCAAAAGATTAGAAAGGCTCTTATGTCTATCCTCGCTACACCTTTACGTATCTAATGGGTTCGACTGTTTTCTTTATCTACATATAGAAAACGATGCACGAAAGTAACTGCCATTAAACGAGTTGAGCTCTTGAGCAAATTTAGGTTGTTCTTTTTGGCTGACGTTTGAAGAATTCTGGTCACAGAGTTCATCTGTTATCTGTCTATTTCTGGTACCAATTACTTGCGGAATACAGCTCTTTATCCGTACAAGATAAAAAGCGCTGTTCTTAATTTGCGCGCAAAATAACAAAATGCCTTTTAAAATTGTTATATTACAACTGCGGTTTTGTCGTAAGTGAGAGACGCGTTATCATTAATCGACTAACAGAAAAACCTACATTTTTAATACAGCTGAATTATCATTTACATCTTATCAAATCTGTTCCGCTTTCGCGATGGAGCTGCGTACAATACGATGTATTTACGATACACTCACACCCTGCAATAACCTATTTGTCTGTCTTCGCTGTAAATGTAACACCACCCCGAAGCTGAAATTTTGTGTTTATTGGTAGAGTAAGTTTGACGTGCTGTCAAGAGCGCAAACACACTGGAGTCACTTTAGCCGCACTTTCTCACAAAAAATGTGGTATGAACACAAAATATGAAGTGCATATTTTTTAGATCCTCCAGTCACTTAAGGGAAGTAAATGGAGTGCGAATTCTATGTATTTGGATACATTCGACTCAAGGACTGCCCTGTTTGATACCTCTAATATGCAGATTCCAAACGTGGCCGGTAACTCACCAATATGAGCGATGCTCAGGGACGAAAAAAAACTGAAGATAGAGGCACATGTTGTCCAATGGTATAATGCGGCCTTTCGGTCCAAGGCGGTAAGAAAGAAACAATTGTATTTGTATGGCGATACCAATATTGGCAAGTCTACGTTAGTGGAGAAAGTTATTTCCCGTAAGCAACACGTGTATATGCCATACTGTTCCGAATTCGGATTTGGCGGGTATGATTCGCGTATACATAATGTTATTCTCTTTGAGGAGTTTGACTGGTTGCGTAGGTGGGCCGAACGTACACATGCTATTGATTATACAGACCCTTTTTTAGTTAATAATTGGTCGCGAGTACGATTCATAGAAACTGAAGATAGAGGCACATATTACTTAAAGCGTACTGGAATGCGCTCACGTCACGAGAACTTAGAGAAACTCGTGAAACAAACTACGCCAATTGAACATCAATAACAATGCTGCTATCTGACAGACAGAAAACAGTTATCTAAGGACAACAACTCTGTACTTAGCTAACTGACAGTTCGACAAGAACGGGTTAACCGTACAAAGTAGTTTCCCTGTGTTTTCCATCTGTGGAAACGTGTTAAGTCACAGTTCAATTCGTTTCGAAATCTACCAATGTCACCAAGGTGACAATGTACTCAAAAGGCGGATTGTATATTAGACACTATTTTACTCATTTTTCTGAGACTGTGTTCGCTCTGTCCCCTGTCTCGCTGATTACAAAGCGCTAAGCAGAGCTCAGTTGGCATGAAACTGATGATAGACTTGCAGTCTTGGCTTTGGCGGCGGTACACCGCAACAGACTGTCACACGGAAAAGTAATTTTTTCCGTTAACAATCTACAGACATTATTTAGGGTGACTCTTCCTTCAAGTCGAACGAGATCTCATGTTACAATGATTCGGTATAAAATTCATAAATTTTTTAATCGCCTTTGATAACTGGAAGTGTTCCCTCTAGTTGGAACTATGAGTTAATCTTGGTGTTGATGAAACTAGTTCACGTCATCAAGCTCAGCCTCATAAGGAAATCCAGTTACTCCAAACTCTTATCATCCAAGACTACCTTATCATCAGATTTTCATTCTGACTGTTTCTTAGTA
This sequence comes from Schistocerca serialis cubense, assembly GCF_023864345.2. Lineage (NCBI taxonomy): Eukaryota > Metazoa > Arthropoda > Insecta > Orthoptera > Acrididae > Schistocerca > Schistocerca serialis. The sequence continues at coordinate 358,095,085 of NC_064641.1, read as the reverse complement.
ACTTTTTACATTAACCGTTAAGTGCAATAACTCCACAAATAGTCAGCCGTGAGAATGTCGCAGGAGGTCAAGCTTGAAATTTCAAGAAGAATGTCACTACGTTCAACAATCGTAAAGACAAGGACGTGAGTCAAATAGGGATTGAATCAGCGTACCAAAGTGTCGACCGTTACTCTGACACTAGCCCCTCGAAAGAGAGAGTTTCCCTTCGTCATGTAACTCAACACCCGCAATCTCTAATGACTATGTATGAGCAATGTTATTCTTGTCTGTGAAACGCAAATGTCGCCAAGTATCACACACGAATTCCAGACAAGCGTAAATTGCTTAGTTAGTTCCGTCGAGGTTTGTGAGGAACGGTATGAAAGTTGGGTGATAACTACGTAGTACGTTGTACTATTTTTAGAATAAGAGTTAATCTGTGTGAAAATTCATATACACTGGTGTCCAAAATTAAAGCAACAAACCGCTATTTCCCCGCCCTGTGTCTAATTCACGATATAATCATACAAACTGTCAACCAGATGTTCGTAAGATCGCGCTCTGCACGAAAGATGGCATTCCGGTCAACGGGCAACCATGCCAACGACGACGTCAGGGCACCTATGAAACGAGGTAGTGTTTGCCGGGTAGCCTCACATCCACAGTCACTGTGTACAGTCACAGAAGGTGTAGTACAACACAGAGAAGATGCCTACCACACACTTTGCGGTGGAGGGCCACAGAAAGAACGGAAGCAGAACAGTTGCAAATTGATATGGCCCGATGGCTTAATGTGAATTATTCCGTTTATCGGATGTGGTGACAGTTTATAGAAACCGAAACTGTATCCCGAAGACAAGGGCAGGGCCGACCACGCTTGACCTCAGATGAGAGGACTGTTATTTAGCTGTAAGGGCACGACAGTACCACTTTAGTACTGCACGGCTCGCAACATTCACTGGACGTATTGTATCGATGCAAACGGCGCGCAGAAGGCTTCGGCACAATGGCCTATATAGTCGGAGACCTGCAGTATCTAACTCTGACGGGTCTTCACGGATGGGAACGTCTAGAGTGGAGTCATCGACATGCCACCTGGACGGTCGAACAGTGGGTCAATGCTTTCACATATGAGTCCTGTTTTGGTCTGGAGAGTGATTATCGATGGATTCGCATCTGGAGGGGGGGGGGGGGGGGGGGACGTGAAGAATGATTTCGGGACCTAAACGTTGTGGAAAGAGACCGATATCGATGAGCATCCCTAGTGGTGTGAGCAGGGATTATGTATACCACTCGAATCCCTCTTTATGAAACTGTACAGGTGAATTTGCAAGGTTTAACTGCTCTCGGGCATCGTGAAGAGATCTTGGGATCTCATTTGCGGTTGTTGCGGGTCCAGACTTCGTGTTGATGGAAGATAATGCTCGACCTCAAAGAGCACTGGTGGTTGATGTTTTCTTAGAAACGGAAGATAATGCACGCACGGCGTGGCCTGCTCGCTCTCCCAATTTGAATCCCAGAGAGAATGTCTGGAATGCATTGTGTAGACGGCTTGCTTCACGTCAGCATTCACCAACGACTCTCCGAGACTGCGAGCAGTTCTGCAGGAATAGTGGGCGTTATTGCCTCGACATGAGATGATGACATCATTCACAGCATGCCCCGTCGTTGTCAGGTCTGTATTGCTGCCAGAGGTGGTCACACCACCATACTGAACAAATTAACCAATTCAAATCAAATGGCTCTGAGCACTATGGGACTTAACATCTGTGGTCATCAGTCCCCTAGAACTTAGAACTACTTAAACCTAACTAACCTAAGGACATCACACACAGCCATGCCCGAGGCAGGATTCGAACCTGCGACCGTAGCAGTCGCGTGGTTCCGGACTGAGCGCCTAGAACCGCGAGACCACCGCGGCCGGCAATTAACCAATTGTCGGAGTATATGCGCAAATCCATTAAGTAGGAAAAAAACGAAGAAAATATTTGTCTACCGTTATGCATGTTGCAATTGTTTACGTTCTGAATTCTGTACGTTGTTTCTACTTTACTATCACCTGTTTATACTGTTTCGTGGGAAAATAAGAGCAACCTTGCAAAATTCCCGTTTGTTGCTTTAACTATGGACACCAGTGTACTTCATTCACTTACGTTTAAACCAGCTCATATCTGACGAGCAAGAGGAAAAAAATTAAGTATTGGCCATCAGATATCGTGGAGGAAAGGTGTATAGGGGCCTATCAATTCTTCCGTGAATTATATACAGGGTGTTACAAAAAGGTACGGCCAAACTTTCAGGAAACATTCCTCACACACAAATAAAGAAAAGATGTTATGTGGACATGTGTCCGGAAACGCTTAATTTCCATGTTGAGCTCATTTTAGTTTCGTCAGTATGTACTGTACTTCCTCGATTCACCGCCAGTTGGCCCAATTGAAGGAAGGTTATGTTGTCTTCGGTACTTGTGTTGACATGCGACTCATTGTTCTACAGTACTAGCATCAAGCACATCAGTACGTAGCATCAACAGGTTAGTGTTCATCACGAACGTGGTTTTGCAGTCAGTGCAATGTTTACAAATGCGGAGTTGGCAGATGCCCATTTGATGTATGGCGGGGCAATAGCCGTGGCGCGGTACGTTTGTATCGAGACAGTTTTCCAGAACGAAGTTGTCCCGACAGGAAGACGTTCGTAGCAATTGATCGGCGTCTTAGGGAGCACGGAACATTCCAACCTATGACTCGCGACTGGAGAAGACCTAGAACGACGAGGACACCTGCAATGGACGAGGCAATTCTTCGTGTAGTTGACGATAACCCCAATGTCAGCGTCAGAGAAGTTGCTGCCGTACAAGGTAACGTTGACCACGTCACTGTATGGGAGAACCAGTTGTTTCCGTACCATGTACAGCGTGTGCAGGCACTATCAGCAGCTGATTGGCCTCCACGGATACACTTCTGCGAATGGTTCATCCAACGATGTGTCAATCCGCATTTCAGTGCAAATGTTCTCTTTACGGATGAGGCTTCATTCCAATTTGATCAAATTGTAAATTTTCACAATCAACATGTGTGGGCTAACGAGAATCCGCACGCAATTGTGCAATAACTTCATCAACACAGGTTTTCTGTGAACGTTTGGGCAGGCAATGTTGGTGATGTCTTGATTGGGCCCCATGTTCTTCCACCTACGCTCAGATGGCTCTGAGCACTATGCGACTTAACTTCTGAGGTCATCAGTCACCTAGAACTTAGAACTAATTAAACCTAACTAACCTAAGGACATCACACACATCCATGCCCGAGGCAGGATTCGAACCTGCGACCTCAGCGGTCGCTCGGCTCCAGACTGTAACGCCTAGAACCGCACGGCCACTCCAGCCAGCTCCACCTACGCTCAATGGAGCACGTTACGCTACGGTCGCAGGTTCGAATCCTGCCTCGGGCATGGATGTGTGTGATGTCCTTAGGTTAGTTAGGTTTAATTAGTTCTAAGTTCTAGGGGGCTGATGACCACAGCAGTTGAGTCCCATAGTGCTCAGAGCCATTTTTTCTGCGTGTGCCGCTGAAGTCGTTCATGGTTAACTACGTCGATGAATTCGGTATAACCAAGTGATGAATGTGATTTAGTTAATTGAGTCGACAATTTTCTCGTTCTGCGTGTCCCCCCATGTTGTCAATGTGTCGTATATGATTTGGAAGGCCTCTGCCTTAGTATAAAACAGGCGAGAATACTGTTCGCCATGCGGATACAATCAATTTCAATACTGGGCAATACGAACCTGCTAACTACCGTATGCTAAGAAATGCACTATGAACGGTAGTTTGATTTTACCTATATTTCGCAGCTGCAAACGTGACTGTATTCAGTACACCGGAAGTATGAATTGAAAGATGCCTTCAGTCACAAATTTTCGTGTTTTATTTAATACACGATGAACTTCGGACCCTATGGGTCCATCAATATCAGGTGTAACTTGTCTTAATATATGATTTATTTTTGCTCTTGAATGAGGTGAAATCTATATTCCACATAATCCAACTTTTTAATACCATCATCCACTGGATTCTCCATCCTGTTCATGCATATCACTTCACTCAACAGGCACAAATGTTTATGCAAATGTGTCTCTTGAGTGAAGTGATATGCAATGAACGAGATGGAGAAACCGATGTATGATGGTGTTACAAAGTTAAAAACGCTTTTGTTGGATTATGTGGAATATGCATTTCACCTCATTCAAGAGCAAAAATAAAATCATGTGTTAAGACAAGTTACACCTGATGAAGGACCAATAGGATCCGAAATCCACCATGCATTTAATAAAACAAGAAAATCTGTGACTGAAAGCGTGTTCTAATCCATTCTTCCAGTGTATAAATGATAGTAGTTTAAAAACATCTATATCCCATCCAGCTTGTACAGTTATAGGGTAGTGCAAGGCCAGGTATAGGAAACAGTTACTGTCATACCAATATCGAGATCATTGAACTTGGAGCATTATTAAGACTCAACAAGAATTAAAAATGTGGTCCGCAGTTATGTTACTCAAGGAGACGTCCTGGAACATTCTGATTCAAATAGCGGTTACGGAGGAAATTCTCTCACTTCGTATATAGCGAAGAAAGGTGATCACATAACACCTCAGTTCCTTGTTGGTAAATTCCAAAGATACTAGCAGTGCTTTGTCAACGAAGTTGTGGTTTCTGTAGAGTGTTATCATTCCGAGTCAAAGAGAAGTTAATGATGGTGGCACCCGCTTCTTTGCGTTTTAGCTCTCTATCTTACTTCTAAACTACTTGACAAAAAAAAGTAAAGCACCCAGGAGGGGAGGAAGAAACGAATGAAAGATTATGAGTTGAGAGGGCTCAAATTTACAAAGAACTTGGCAGTATGAGCTGACCTACGAGTATGACGCTAGACACTTTCTGGTACGGATGCATCCACTGATTCTATTGGGAAGGATGTCATGAAGCCGTTGTATCTTCTCCTGAGGCAAACTAGCTCGCAACTATTGTAACTGATGCTTGATATCCTGGATAGTGGCAACTGACATCCGAGTTGATCCCACACATGTTCTACAGGATCCACCACAGCAGTACCTCATCATCATGCAGACAATTGACGCAGCGTGTCCATTACTTTTTCTCGGAAGTAAGGCGTAGATATGAAGGGGTTACGATGTGCTTGGTACACATTAAGGCGAAGTTCCCCTGCGGTGTCAGACGCCGTTGGCCGGAACACTGACGACGAGTATGTCTGTCCTCCCGTTCCCATGCAGTCCAACATAGGGCCACTGTCACATCCAAAATCCCCACAGATCTGGATATCGTACAGTCAACCAGCCGGCCAAACGGAGACCCACAATGAGACTCCTTGCAAACACTTTCAGGTGCTGATAATGATACCTCACACCCTTACGTGACATTTCCGTGTCCTTCACAGATATCACTCAACATCTGACGTTTATGCCCCTTGTATACCCCATCATGCCTGGTAATAGTACACTCTCGTGGCCGTTCTACCTGTCATAGACAACTGCAACTCAATCCATACCGTGTCACTAATCTATACATCTGAAGACAACCATTTTCGATTCAGATCTGTCAATAAGGAGCCTACAGCTGTGAATTGCATTTCCGAAGTTCTGCCCACATTAGATAAGGCGAAGATAGGGATTGGTCGTAATAGATCTCCTCTGGACGAGATCAAGTCGTCAGTGAGATTTGAAAGATATGCCTTAATTTTGTAAAACGATGAGATGTAATTAAAACAATTGCCTTTCCATAGACTCAAAGAAGCGCCGCGGACATCCTGCGGTAGGTGAAGACCACAGTTTGTTCTGTTAAGTGATATTAATGAGTCAGTCTCAAGAAAGCACAAGTTAAGGTATCTGATGATGATATTATTATATGTTGGTGTAGACACACGTCAGCAGAGTATTTAGCGCCCATATGGTAGCAGCAGCTATCGTACTGTGATACAGGGATTCCGACACAAGTGTTGGAATACGGCGGGAGAAAAATTCTTAAGGAACGGTTCGACTTACTCAGGGGCCGAGATTGCTGGTTATCACACTGGAAACTCACAGCAGCAGTAGAGATCGACAACGATATTCTAGAGTCGCCCGCTTCCTCATTACTCAAGTCGTTCCTACACATGAATCTGGAGCTCACATCAATACCTTTAGCGAAGACTACCGTCACTTAAATGCAAGAAAGAGCAAAGTGATTTCGAAAACATGTGCTGTTCCCTCCACAAACTCCATAGAGACCGTTTATGCACCCATCTCTCATGTCGATCGACCAGCTTCACAGAAACCGTTGGGACATGTCAGCGTTGTAGAATACTCCTGAAAGTCGTACCAATAGAATTTCTGAGTGTGCAGGGTCCAGCACTGACAACGATATGAGATGAGTGTTATCCGATGATGTCATGATTGTTAGCGCACTTACGACTTTCTGATTCTTGAGGTTCTGTTCAGTGCAAGGCTTCCAAAAGCCACTTACAATCGTGTTCTCATTCATATTGCGGTACAAAAACATCTCCTACAAAGTGGCCGCTTGTTTGTTCATATTATACCACTCGATTTTACCATTTTTTAAATGATGTAATATCGAAGGTCCAATGGCGATTGATATAGGTACGAAGGGTAGTCAAAGGTGTACTTATCACCGCAAAAATAAAGTTACGTAATTAATTTATTTTTCTTTGGTAGCAGGTACATGTCAATGTCACCGCGCCACAGTACCGTACCAAGCCATTCGAGGAGCTAAGAAGAAAAGGCGCAGCCTATCTCCCCTTTATCAGTGAGCTGCCGTCGAGAGTTTTCATTTCGCATGGGTTTGCGCCCATATAAGCACTGAGAATAGGTGGTCATTCTTCTGGAGGACGCACTGTTGAAATCTTCAGGCCTGACACGTAAGTAAATGTGGAGTTCGTTGACACAGAAATGTCAACTACAAGATGACAGTATCGACGAACAGTACGCCCACGACTGAGCCCCGGCGGCACTTCTGACAGAACATGCTTCCAGGACAACTTTCGTTCCCATAAGAAACGCAATTCCCAGGAGATGGTCAGATGCATAGTATATGCGTGGCTTTTGTCGTGTTTCGGGCAGGAATACTGCGTGAAAGTTAAGCTGACGCAAAATAATGCTTAGTTCTTCGTATTCACTGAACAAAGTTTGGACAACACAATGGGTCACTATGACGCGTACTTCCAAAAGATTTGCTGCAGGCAGTTTGATAAATTCGTACCTTTCGTGGCAAAGGATACACATACGTCTCTTCCTTTCACATAACCACAGCGCTGCACTTTAAAATGTTAGGTGTCTCACTTTTGTAAGTATGAGTAGTATGTCAAAGCTGACGATATCAAATGTTTGCTGAAATCTAATAGTGTCAGTTTGTGGCCTGACGGTTATCAATGACATAACATACTTAAGATAATCATTTACCTTAATTATTTCAGTGTTTGTGCTACGGTGTCTGCGAAAGCCGGACTAAAATTTGTCATATAAGGTGAATATATGCAAGTATTCAGTTAGCTGATGCTGAACAATATATTCCAGGGCGTCAGATACAACGAATATGATGCTAACTGACCCGCAACCACAACATGATTGTGAGTTTTCATTCTTAGAGACTGGTCGAATTGTACTTTTTTTTCACTGTCAAGGAAACATCACCAACCAGACCTCATATTTTAAGGGTAAAAAGTGCACTTGCAAGTTATCAGCTCCGGCAATCGATCCAGGGCGTAACTTAGGGCCATAATTCTGATATTAAACAGTTACGATCTTCTGAATGTACAGCTTTTAAATTTCGCGCGGACCGGTTGTTCGTAACTCGCTTCGCCCTGCAGCCGAGTCCTAATGCTCGAACGCAAAGTATTCCACAGCGGAGCGAGTTGCTCTCTACTCGCAGGATGTTGAAGGCGAGGGAAAAAGGAGGGGGACACAACTGCCGAAAGTATTATGAAATCTTTTACGAGAACATGTTATTCTACGCGAAAAATAGACAAGTTTATCTCTCACACATGTACTTTCAAAATTATTCATCAATACACTGAGGTGACAAACGTCTGGGATACTTCCTGATATCATGTCGGACCTCCTTTCTCCTGGCGTAATGCAGCAACTCGACGTGGCTTGGAGTCACAAGTAATTGGAAGTCCCCTGCAGAAATACTGAGCCACCCATAATTGCGGAATAGTTTTCGCCAAAGGACTTTCTGCACCAGCTGCCCTCTTGATTACTTCCCAGTGACGTACGGTGGGATTCATGTCGGGCGATCAGGATGGCCATGCCTTTCGCTCGAATTGTCCAGAATGTTCTTCAAACCAATAGCGAACAACTGAGGCCCGGTGACATGGCGCACTATCATCCACAAACGTCCCGTCATTGTTTGGGAATATGACGACCATGAACGAGTGCAAATGGACTCAAAGTAGCCGAATATCCAGTGGATCCAGTCCACTCCATGTAAACACAGCCCACGCCATTATAGAGCCACCACCAGCTTGCGCACTGCCTTGTTGACAGCTTGAGTCCATGGCTTCGTGGAGTCCGTGCCACACACGAACCCTACTATCAGCTCTTACCAACTGAAACTGGCACTCATCTAACCAGGCCACGGTTTCCAGTCGTCAAGGGTCCAACCGATATGGCCAACAGCCCAGGAGAGACGTCGCGATCGATGTCTAGCAGTTAGCAAACGCAATCGCGTCAGTCTTCTACTGCCATAGCCAATTAATGCCAAATTTCGCCTAATCGTTTGCTGCAATAGCCCATTAACGTCAAATTTCGGCATACTGTCCTAACGGGTATGTTTTCAGTACGTTCTACACTGATTTTTGTGTTTATTTCACGTAGCTTGCCTTGTCTGTTAGCACTGACAACTATACGCAAACGTCGCTACTTCAGTCGTTGAGTGAGGGACGTCTGCCACTGCGTTGTCCGTGGTGATAAATAATGCCTAAAATTTGGTATTCTCGACACAGTCTTTACACTGCGGGTCTCGGAATACTGAATTCCGTAACGAATTCCGACATGGAACGTCCCCTGCGTCAGCTCCAGCTACCATTCCGAGTTCAAAGTCTTAATTCTCGTCTTGCGGCCACATCTCGTCGTGCGGCCATAATCACGTCGGACACCTTTTTACATGATTCACCTAAGTACAAAAGACAGCTTCGCCGATGCACTGCCCTTTTCTATATTGTATACGCGATACTACTGCCATTTGTATAATTCCATATCGCTATCCCATGATTTCTGTCGCTTCAGTGTATTCTCGTATTAATATTCTGCAGGTATATATACGCCTCAAAACCAAAGTGAGTAAATCTAAGCAACTGAAGAATTATTGTGAAATGAAGTTAATGATTTTATATTTACGATTTCATCTTGCCAATCACATTGAAGAACAGCGCACATCCTGAATATGTAATTCATGTCAGCTTTAAAATCCCAAAAGAAAATAACACAACAGAGAGATAATAATGAAATAGCGCTTCGACAATTTTTTAATAACACATCATTCGTTTCATTCATTTAGACTGCATTTGCGAATCGCAACATAAAAATGTTCAAACCAAAGATATCTCTGGCACAAGCTACAGGTTAGAAACCGCGCACTTCGACATAATGAATAAAGAATGTTGTTGATGTCACAACGGTATTTCACAAACCTCTTACTTCGCCGTACAGTACTTCGCATTTGGGCATTAGGCGGCAGCAGCAGGGGGGAGCGAACGACTGGAATTTAAAAGCTGTACATTTATAAGTTCGTATGTGCATATTGTCAGAACTATGGCCCACATTTTCGCGCGGAATCGACTGAAGTGGCTGGTATTTTGCAATTCTGCTTTTTTCCCCCCTTCAAATATGAGGTCAAGTTGGTGATATTTACTTGTGAGTGGAATATAATCAATTCATGGCAGAAGATTAAATCGTGTCAAAACTGTTACTAAGCTATCTGTTACATTATTGATCTTGGCAGAGCTGATAATTTTGTTGCCAATCGCTTCAGAAGAAATTCAAATTACTGGTTTTCATGTTCTGCAACGTGGTGAAATGTGTCAGGATGTGTTTGCGGGTTATAGTTCTTAACAGCATGGTGGATAACTTTTGCTTAAAATAATTTCTTAAGTTCTCAGCTGACAGCTGAAATATACTTTCGTGTTTTTGTCCTTGCTATATCCAAGGTACGAAAATTCTTCCACTGAATCAGGCGCTTGTGCTATTGTACGTAACAGAATGAGCATGCTGGTCCGGCATTTTGGACGTACTGCTTTACTCCGTTTCGCAGCTTTACACATTCGTAGTGTTCAGGCTTCGCACGATTTTGTGTCCTATGTTGACAACCAAACCTCAAGATGTCAGATACTCAGATCGCTACCAAACGTTGTACGTAGATATAGTGTGAACCAAAACACGGATTTAGTTCGTGCTATGTGCTGTTGTCCAGTAGAACATGCGTAAACGGTAATTGAAAGTAACATCAGAACTACGGAGAACAGGAAAGGCGTATCTGTGAGTGATAGTTTTGTAGATCTAGCGTGCATGAGGATCTAGCGTACATGAGTTAGTAGAGCGTGATGTCGTCATAGCAAAGCACCCACGTTAAAACCCTACTAATGACTAGTTGTTTTAAGTGTTTACGCGTTAAACTTATGTGGGAGCACATTTACCTGAAATGTAAAAGAAGTTTCCGGCGTTTATAGCAACGGTCTTTTGGCAGTCTGCTCTCGCTTCGTTATTGAAAGTAGCAAACCTATAGAGCACATTTGGATAGTTATGTTTGGTATGCGACAGGACAGACAACGCTCACGATGAAGCGGCTAGTGCATTTGTAGTTTCACAGAATAAACGTAAACAATCGGAACAGTAGAATAAAGAAACAATTGCATCACACGTGCAGGAGTATTAATAGTTCCATATAACATTTTCACGCATAATACAGTTAAAAAAATTGTAATCATTGGGATATGAACCCTGGACCCATGGAACGACGATTTAAAGCTCTACCAACTTCCCCACAAAGCTCTACGTGTTAGTTACTCACAGTTATGTCCTTCCTGTCCTCCATAGTTCTGGTGTTACTTTTAATTAACATTTACGCCCGTCCTGCTGGACTGCAGCACGTAGTACGAACTAAATCGGAGTTTTGGTTGATACTCTATCGACATGTAACGTTTGGTACCGATGTGAGTGTCTGACACCTGGAGGTTTGAGTGTGAGCGGCCTGGAGCTGAAGCCTGAGCTATAACTTTTACTTTTTCCATGTTTTTCGTTGCGATGGCATCTATAACCGTACGTTTGTGTACTGTGAGAAAACCCCAGTTGCTACGGCCTGAATTTTGCTTTGAATTTCCCTAGTGTGGCGTTGGATGTTTCAGTAATTTCCTTATGTATTGTTGTCCCACAGTTAGGGAAAGCTCCATTTCTGGAATGTCGATGATATAATTTTCTAAGGTAATGTTTGTTAAGTTTTCACCATTAAGTCTTGGAGATAGACGCACGTACTTGTGAAGGGTAACTCTTAAGTTAAGGATAGACTCTCTTTGCGGTTTCTGCATGGGATCTTTCGTGTCCAAGCGTTGTATACCGTGTCTGTCTTTTACAATTCTTTCATTGTGCTCCACATGAAGTGTCTACTCGAGACGAGCTGTCTTGGGACGCTGTAGTAAAATGTGATTCTAACACAGTGAATTGTAGTTTCCTTGTATCCTTTACAACAGCACAGTCATGAAGATCGGTCTGTGAGTGAGACACTGAGGCCCCTTGCGTCGGATGCGAAGGACAAGCTCGATAGCCCACTTCTTGCTGCTCGGGAGTAGGTTATATGCCAACACCGGTTTCATCCTCCAACTACTCTTCCATCGGCACATATACGACTCTAAAGACAGACACTCACACTAATCTGTGCTTAACATACAAATCTAACACTTCAGGACGGAAAGGTGTCATTGTGTGGCCGGCCGGTGTGGCCGTGCGGTTAAAGGCGCTTCAGTCTCGAACCGCGTGACCGCTACGGTCGCAGGTTCGAATCCTGCCTCGGGCATGGATGTGTGTGATGTCCTTAGGTTAGTTAGGTTTAATTAGTTCTTAGTTCTAGGCGACTGATGACATCCGAAGTTGAGTCGCATAGTGCTCAGAGCCATTTGAACCATTTTTTGTCATTGTGTACGAAGAAAGCAAACCTTGCCAGTTAGTCAGCTGAACCTGTCCCTCGAGATATCCCAGCCAACAATATAATGATTTTAACTTCTCTACCTACAAAAAGTTTTATACTTGAATAAGTTGCTTCAAAGCACATGTTACTCGTACATTTACTGTACAAGATATCACTGTAGCACGCCCACGGCATCGACATCTCACGTCATCGACATCTACACTCCATAAGCCACCTTATAATTTGTGGCGGAGGGTACTTAGTGTACCCTGTTCCAGTCGCAAAAAGTTCGTGGGAAGAACGATTGCAGGCAAACCTCCGTGTGGGCTAGAGTTTCTCTAATATTATCTTCATGGTTCGTTCGCAAGATATATATATAGGAGGAACTTGTAAAAATAAACCACATCTTGATGCAGAACGCCTCTCTTGCAGTGTCTGCACCTCTGTAACACTTTTGTGCATACTAAATGAACCTGTAACGAACACGCCGCTCTTCTTTGGATCTTCTCCATTTCCTCTATCAGTACCGTCTGATAAGAATCCCATGCTGAAGAGCACTAGTCAAGTATTGGTCGGACCAGTCTTTTGCGAGCCACTTCCTTTGCAAATGGACTACATTTCCTGAAAATTCTTCCTATGAATCTGTCAGGTATCTGCCTTACTCGCGATTAATTTTATGTGTTCGTTCCATTTTAAATGGCTCCGCACGCTTACTCCTAGGTATTTTATGGAATCAATTGCTTCCAACGACTGCTTTGCGATTTTATATTCACACAATAATGGTTCTTTCTGTATATATACTGGCAATACGTCACATCTGTTTACGTTGAGCGTCAACTGCCACTCCCTGCATCAACCGTGGATCCTCTACAGGTCTTCCTGCACTTCGCTACGATTTTCCACCGTCGCGGCTTCTCTGTACACAACAGTATCATCCGCGAAAAGCCTCTTGGATCTTACGACGTTATCTACTAGGCCGTTTACACATGTTTTGAAAAGTAATAGTCCTATAACACTCAGTTGGGGCACGCCCAAAGTTGCCCTTACGCGTGAAGACTTCAGAATGACGTGCTGCGTTTTGTTTGCTAGAAACTCTTCAGTCTAATCACACAGTTGGTCTCATTTCGGACGCTCGTATTTTGTTTATCAGGCGACACTGAGGAACTCTACCGAATGATTTCCAGAAGTCAAGGAAGACTGCATTTACTTGGGAGCTTGTATCTACTGTTTTCTGATCTCGTGGGCGAGCACAGCGAACCGGGTTTCAAAAGAGCGTTGTTTTTGGAACTCCTGTCTCCATAAATGTCATATTATGCGAGCATTAAGCATATTTCAAAATTCTGCAACAGACTGACGTCAGAGATATAGGCCTATAGTTTTGTGGCTCTGTTTGACGACTCTTCTTGAAAACGGGAATTACCTTTTTCCATTCATTAGGAACACTTCGCTCCAAAGCACAACGGTGCACTGCTGTTACAAGAGGGGCATGTTCTTCCGCGTATTCTATGCAGAATCGTACTGGTATCCCAGCAGGTCCAGTGGTCTACCCTCTGTGACATGAAGCTAGACACACCACAGTTGCTGTACAGCAGGAAAAAGTATTTAATATCTGGTATACTCGACAAGAACACAGAATGTGCGTGCAACCACGTGTGCAACTAGCATAACAAAGTCACTCGAGCATCCGTTAGAGAGATAAATCCTTGCATCACGACAAATGCAAACTGGCATTAACACTGTTGGCTCAGATGCTCCTTACGGGCTCCGCCACACGAAAAGAGTTTCTTTGTTGTAATCCGCTGTCCATTTGATCATTGCTAATCGTGAATGCTGACTCTCAAGTGCGACTGAAAAAAAAAGTGTCGGTAGCTGTGCTGAATGCCTGAGGAGTGTAGTGTCATGTTCGTATTGTCGATTAAAAAGATGCGAGAAGCTGAAACGTGGTGCCTGTAGTCCACACATGAGTGTAATATGTACATATAGAATACTATGTGTTATTGGTGGCAACAGGACAAGGGCTGGAAGAAATCCGGCGTGAGCACGTAGGCTTCTCTTCGAGTATAATACAGCAACGATTATCCGAATACTGATCAACCGAAAGATCGACAATTGACGGATGCTGAAATGACTGCCAGTGTCAGCAACGACCAAGAACACTGCGATGACAAGGAAGAGGAAGAGCCTGAAGACAACGACCGTGCTCAGAAAAGACCATCCCGTGAGGAAACTTTTCACTGCCTTCAGACGGCTACGAACTGGTTAGAACAATAAATAGGACGTGATAATGTTCAAAAGCTTTTTTCCGTGTTGTTTCTTAGGACGTATGTGTGTACCGTTTTGCGTTTAATGCGTTATTCCTTTGCTTCATTTTCTCATGGGCACTGATACAATATCTCTAAGTCTATCTTTACACAGATGGTTGCGGGACCTCGGCTGTACACTATAAAATGCCGAATCAAAATACCTTCAGCAGTCTAAATTTCCATTTCTTATTTTATTTGAGCAACCAGTTTCAACGCTACATTGTGGATCTTCAAGCCCCTGACCGACTTGTAGGAAGAATTCCACGTCTGGTCCATCCAAAGCAAGGTCAAGCGTTCAGTGACTGGTATCCGCAGATTTATTTGCTTCTTAACACAGTGGTCTCTGATCGAAGAGATCGCTGTGTTAAGAACAAAAATATACAGACACCAGTCACTGAATACTGGCACCTATTTTGACTGGACCAGATGTAGGATTCTTCCTACACGTCGGTCAGGGGCCTGAGGATGGCGTATTGTAGCGCTGAAACTGGCTGCTCAAAAAAATAACAACTGGAAATTGAGACGGCTTAAGGTGTTTTGATTCGACATTTTTCTAGTACAATATATTTTCGTAAATGATGGGTGATCCGAAAAATTGGTTATCTGAACATCCGCCGTCCACAAATGTTTCGAATAATCGAAGCTCTACTGTAGGATGGCGAACCGAGATTAACGTCCTCATCCGACGGACGAATCACCAACAGTATTACACACCCTTAAATACTGAGGAAAGGTCTGAGATTTAGTCGAGAAAATTTGAGCAATGTCTGGTGATAAAGAACTTTACACCGCCACCACCTCCAGTACTCGAACCTGGTACTGGCCGTTTGAGGGCAACCGCAAACACCTTCTTTAGTGGTCTCTATTTCTCTAAATTTCTTACTGTACTGTGAATCATGAAATACGGACACTGTCTGGGAAGGAGCACCACTTCAGAGAAGAGTTTCCACTCTACTTATAAAGTTTCACGTGACTTTACTGGGAGCTGCCAAAGGATACGAAGTAGCCGCGAAGGGACCAAACGAAGGGTTGCGAGCAGATTACTTCCACACACGGAGCTGGTCGGTCATACAGCACGCACACACACACCACTGCCTTATGCGGCCGCCGAGCAGGGGGGCCCGTATAAGGGAGAAGCATGCCCCCCACCCGCTCGTCCGCCGGACTAGACCCAGACGGGGACGGCGACGGCAGAGACGGGCAAAAACTGGCGCCCGGCCACACCAGGCCACGTGGGAAAATATTCAGCCGGCGAGCCGGGCCGGGTCGGGCCGTTCCGCGGCCTCGCCACGCCCGATAACAATATCATCGACGGCCGGCGTGCGCACCTGTCGGCTCAGACAGAACAGCGCCGCGACAAACGGGAGAAAATCGCGCCGTCGTGAAGGCTCAACCCTCACCAAGCGGCTGTCTCTACGTAAAGTCTGTGAATGTGCTCGGTTCTTCAGCCGTTTGTTGTTCTCCTTGTACAATAAGTCTAAATGGATTCGGGAAACAATCTACTGTTCCACAACACAGCAGTTTACGACGAGAATACTCGCCGACACCTGAAGTTGTTCATAATCGATTCAGTGTTCTGTCTATGACAAAAATATGCAGTTTTCTTCTGTCGATGGTCACATCAACCTATCATAACATGACGTACTAAGAACGTCTATTTTCTCTCTTTGTGATATTTAATAAAAAACTCGCCTCCAAAATAATCTATACTATAAGCGGCGGAGGGTCCGGTTTAAAAAAAAGGGGGGGGGGATCGAAAAATTGCAGTACTTGTTCCAGGTCATGAGCCAAACGACGTAAAACACGTGAGGTTTTAAATCTGCATTTACACTAGAAATACACACGTGCGTGCACTTACATAACCTGTACGCTGCCTTCATGCTTCAACAGGGAACATTTTGACAATCATTCCAGCTTTCGAAATTCCTAACATTGATCAACAAGCCATTTGCATTAACGACAAAGCCTTTTACATATGGACAGTTGCCCAGGGTTCCCAGGAGATACTCAATGACCATTCGCAAATCTTGTAGGCAGTCCGTTTGTGTCGCTAGGCGATTAATATAGACGGCACAGATCGATTTAATATGTTGTTCCTCGATAAGGAGAAGACGGGTAGTAAACTGACTGTCCTCTGAATAAATAAAGTCATTTACATTTGTATGAAGGGTGAATATAGAGAGATCGACATATAACGATATTGATCGCGAAGGGTGAATACAACAGCGAGATTGGCATTTGACAATGTTGACCATGAAGCTGAAATCAGAACAAAATGATATACTATACAAAGGATGCACTCATAAGAATACGTGCATGATAAGAGACCACATCCGCTGAAAGTAGCAGTATATGCAGAAAAGCCCTGCAGTTCTCTGATGCTTCACTGCATTTGGAGGCGCAAGCAAAAACCACCCGACACCATTTAAATTGGCAGGCTCGCCGAGAATAGCACAGCCTCTTACGTCCTTTGGCAGTTGGTCAGGAAACCACGGGACAATGACGATCGCCGAAATGACAATGGTGGCATCTCCGCTCTTTGATGAGCCTTGTCCCCACCATCTGGTTAAAATCATTGTGCAGACACATTACAACCTATGTACAAAAAATTCGTATTGATTGATAAATCCAGATATGACTCCAGAAATACAACAGATTTGTGAATGTCATGCATCCCGGATAATACATACTGCATCAAGTTCCGGTCGCAATAATTTCTGAACACTTTCCTAGTATGTCAGGAGCATAAATAAAGTAACAATATGTGAACAAGGATACGCTCTAATTTTATCATAACAATTCCAGTAGTACCCCACAGTGAAGTAGTATCTGTACCAAATTACGTAGGATATTAAAACAAAAAAACGTAGAACGGCATTCGCAGGTAATCTTTTCTTCACAGGCAGCTGTACTGACACACATAGGGTATCGCCATTCAGTCCTTTCCGTCTTCGTGCTGCAGCAGAAGTCATCGATGTCTATAGGTACATACTGTTGTCATATTAAACGTCTGCATTAACTGGGAATCGTTGCCACCTATGTCCTTTTTTCAACTGGCCGGAGATGATTATTATTGGGTGCCATGTCAACAGCAATATGAAACAAATTGTTGTGGCTCTCTGGTTGGACGTATCAGATCGTACTCCCTCAAAGCCCCGACAAAGGAAGAAGTGGTAAGCTGATTTTCATTAACATTCATGGGTAGCTTAACAGCTCTCTCTCTCTCTCTCTCTCTCTCTCTCTCTCTCTCTCTCTCTCTCTCTCTCTCTTGTCCTTAAAAACCGAAGAAGACTAACAAATCAATTCAATTTGGCAGTAATAATGAATTACAAGGATGTCAATATTTGCACGCATTACGCGCCGCCGGCCGCTGTAGCCGAGCGGTTCTAGTCGCTTCAGCCCGGAACCACGCGACTGCTACGGTCGTAGGTTCGAATCCTGCCTCGGGCATGGATGTGTGTGATGTCCTTAGGTCAGTTAGGTTTAAGTAGTTTTAAGTCTAGGGGACTGATGACGTCACATGTGCTTAGAGCCATTTGAACCATTTTCAACATTACACGCTATCAGATGGACAGTACCGCAAATGGCCACCAGCGAAAGAGGTTAAAAACTCACACATACCGTAGGATGTGATACTGCCACAATATTTCTCATCAGTCCCATGGGGTAATCTAACAGCATCAGCCTATGCGAATTTAACTCTGTTTATTACCCAGCTTCTATTTGTTTCGTAACAGGTACGCCATTGATACTTAGGCAAAACATGTTTTGTTAATAGGTAAATGATGTTAAAAAAGACGAAGACCACAGTACTGTTATTTATGCACAATCCCATAAACAGGAATCTGAAATCCCACCTTTTCTCGATGCGCATTCATATTGACCATGCCGGCCGAAGTGGCCGTGCGGTTAAAGGCGCTGCAGTCTGGAACCGCAAGACCGCTACGGTCGCAGGTTCGAATCCTGCCTCGGGCATGGATGTTTGTGATGTCCTTAGGTTAGTTAGGTTTAACTAGTTCTAAGTTCTAGGGGACTAATGACCTCAGCAGTTGAGTCCCATAGTGCTTAGAGCCACCATATTGACCATAACAATTTTCGCGATAAAAGGAAAGTAGTGCCGTCATAATATACAGTCTTAGTAAATAGCCTGGAATCAGAATGCATTAGCTACTTGAAAACTGGATGACAATATGATCAACACACCATAATCACTGAAGCAGGCAACGTTCGGGTAGGCCACTGATATTTAAAATGTCTTCAAGGACATCGTTCCTATCTACATTCCGAGCACAATACGTAACCGCAAGTATGACAGTAAGTTAAAGCCCACCTTATCAGGCTGTAACTTGCATACAACTGAGCCGAGAGGTACAGAGTGGATCCTTGATACGGGATGTATAACGTCTGGCAAATAAGATGAACTGTGCAAGCCTCCAAGCACCACCACCACCACCACCACCACCACCACCACCACCCAGATGAACACAGAAGCACAGCAACGGAGCATCAATTAAATTTTAATCGCATCGGACGTCAAACTTTAGTACATCTTGTAACGTATTTTCTCACTGTCGATGGGCTCCGATTGCGGGAGGGATAATTATCTGATCCGGATTTCAGTCTGGAAAGTAATTTTACGAGCTTAAATTTTTGTACAACGAACAGCTGTAACCATGCAGATGGGCAGAAACCTCAATGGACTTTTAGAAAGGTGTCTTTAGCTCCAAAGCGTACATTCCCTCCGTTCTTTGTAGGCAGCCCGAGGGCGGCAGGGCGTAGAGAATTCCTGGAAAAGAGCGAAGTGTCGCACTCTTAAATGCTTTCACTGCTCGAAAACTTAGGTGAATTTCTCGTGACGTCAGAGGGCCTCGTTGTTAGTTTGCCAAGTACGGCCACGAGTGTGATGGTTCTATTAGCTGTAGACTTATCGGTACCAATTAGAATGCTCATAGGTGAGAAACAAGACGAGGATTCTGTAGCTGCGGTGCCGGCCGAAGTGGCCGTGCGGTTAAAGGCGCTGCAGTCTGGAACCGCAAGCCGCTACGGTCGCAGGTTCGAATCCTGCCTCGGGCATGGATGTTTGTGATGTCCTTAGGTTAGTTAGGTTTAACTAGTTCTAAGTTCTAGGGGACTAATGACCTCAGCAGTTGAGTTCCATAGTGCTCAGAGCCATTTGAACCATTTGTAGCTGCGGTATCAATTGGCGAACGACCGCAAATGTTTAATAAACATTGGGAGTTGCACGAAACTTTCTTGGAATCGTGGAGCCAGTGGCAGCAAATAGCTGGAAGAGGTGCTGGTCAAAGGAACAGACTCCTCAATGTATTCACATAGGAAGAAATTGTACTGCACTGTTCTCGAGAAAACGGGTGTTCGTATTGTTGAAACATTTCGATCGCCATATCATTGAATTGTTATGCCGAAACACTTTCCTTTGTTGATACTGAAGAGGATGAGACAAAGAACTAGGATGAGGTTAAATTTACCTGTACACAATCTGACTGCTACAGGGCACTGATCAGTTCTGTCGGCGTTATGAGTTATTAACCTAGCCTCGCGAGTTAAATTGAGACTGGCGATTATTATAAAAACATGTTTCATCTGTATAACTGTCCACATGACTACCGAATACAGGATGGACAAGGCACGCGATAACAGCTTATTTCATCTTGGTCGGATCGAGGTGTCCGACATACGGCACAGTACTTAGAGGTTTTCACTCGCAGCCGTATAAAAGGCGTGTTCCTATAACCTTGGTACCACCACCGCCAGTCAGATGATGTGGGCAACAACGTTTTGATGCTTGATGACTTCAAGTTCTGAACCTGAGTGATGTACTGCCTTGCTGAAAGTTCAGGTAGCCTTCGGGGTGATGAATGCGAACAGTCACGCGTTATCGGATAAGAAGTTGCAGTTTTGTACGCCGGGGAGGAATGATGCTAGTCCTATCAGGGACACAGCTTCGCTGAAAGTTCAGGTAGTCTTCGGGGTGATGAATGCGAACAGTCACGCGTTATCGGATAATAAGTTGCAGTTTTGTACGCCGGGGAGGAATGATGCTAGGCCTATCAGGGACACAGCTTCATCCCACGTAAACATCCCTCGCACGAGAATACCTCCACCACTTGCCTGAATGGGGCCTTGTTGGCAACTCTTACCCTGTCATAAGTGTACGCGAGTACAATGGCGCTGCTCCTGCCTGCCAATCTCTATGCCCCGTGCAGTAAGCACTACAAGAGTGAAGGCGATGATTTCTGTGCCCCATTGCGAGAAGTCGAACCTTGCTCAGCGCATTTGTTTTCCAGCATTGAAATGACGAGTGTTTTGTTACACTGTGGCCAATCTATCTGCTGTTAAGGTATTCGCAATAGTCGACGGGCAACTGTCGGAATCGTTAGAGTGCGCTTCACGTAAATAGGGTGAGGCACAGAGTGACGCCTACAAGGAACTTACAGATACCGAAACCGAGGGTGCTTATGTGACCTTCTGGATCACATGACTTCGGTCTTGTTGAGAATACCTGGAACGCGAAACGTAACGTCTTGGAGTAAGCTCTGACCAGTTTCTGTGAATTGTGAGCGGTCGTTGCGCAGTTATGGATCAATGTTGGTTCTAAAGCTTTTGGTGCCTAGTGGAATCTGTGCCACAACGCGTTGCCGTTGACGTCGGGGCGAAATGTCACAGGAATAATATTATTGTGGGTCTTCTCTTCGTTTATCTGAAGTTAATTGTTGGTTCTTTTTAAAAGTAATATTTCAGGCGTTTCGATTTTCAGTAATTTCTTACTTAGTGTTCGCTTCTTCTCCTCTTAAAAACGCGATATGAAATTGCGTCTGTACGGGCGGTCCTCGCGCTCCAGGTATCAGCGACGCGCGCAATCCCATTGCGCTACGGTCGGCGATGAGCTGTTAATGGGTGGATCCTAATAAACTGTCTGTAAATTTTAGTGTTAGCCCACCCGTATGGGTTTGCTAGGACTTCACCAAAATAATAATAAATTACTTCTGTGACAGGGTAGTATAAAGTTAAATATCATAACATAGAAAAAGACGGAAATACTAAAAAAAATATAATAGTAGTACAGTTTTTAGCTGACAAATAGCACAGTCTTCGCATGAGCTCGGGAGAGTAGTAAAGCTATGCCAGAGAGAGAATCGTGCCTAGAGAAGACTCTCTTAGTTTTAACGGTGAGCAAATTTTATCGATCGCAACGTTAAAGTTAAAAACAGTTGTAAATAATGCGTAAAATGAAATTGCATGAGACGAAAAATCCTGTTTACTATCCCTATATCACAACTTGGGTGATATTATTATTTACATTGTTTCGCCTAGGTGAAATGGGATTACAAAATGAATTCGTTACCAGTATAAGTTAGTGTCACAATGAAAATAACAGACGATCACAGAGACGCCAGACATTTCCTACAATGTTGCCAAGTTGGAAATAAGGCAGGTGCTGTAAGTATACGTCTCCATAATCGTAACCTCTGATGACAGGCAAACCCGTCTTCGACAAGCTCTTAAAATATTTACCTAATACCGTTGTGTAGTTCATTTGTGTAATATCCAGCAGCGATACCTAAAGCAGCAAAGTCCTGTTACACGCCACGCGTGACCACTTCTTCTAGGTTTGATAAATGGACCAATCCGATCGTCTCCAGGACGGCTTAAGGCAAGGCACAGAGTGACGCCTACAAGGAACTTACAGATACCGAAATCGAAATCCATCCCGTTATCTTTGAACCCTCATTCTGTCCACAAGAGTCACGCTGGTCACATGTTTAACACCTTGACAATTTGTTGTTTGCAGTGCACCCTTATTGATTACATTTCACATTATGCATTATGGTACCACTTCCATTACCAGCTGTCTGATGAGCGTGTGGCATTGTTGGCCGGAAGGCCCCATCTGGGGAAGTTTGGCCGCCGAGTGCAAGTCTTATTTCAGTCGACGCCGCACTGGGCGGCTTGCATACCGGTGATGAGGATGAAATGATGATGAGGACAACACAACACCCAGTCCACCAGCGGAGGAAATCGAACTCGGGCCCGCTGCATGGGAGGCAAGCACGTTACCACTCAGCTAAGGAGGTGGACGTTTTAAATGACTAAAGCTGGTAATATAATTGGCTTTTTTATGCTGCGATCAGGACAAATTTATAGTGAACGAACCGCCTGACAAAAAGTGAAGCACCCTCAAGGAGAGGATAAATAAAATGAACCGTTACTGTTTTGGAGGAAATGTGATGTTATTTCAGTGATTATAAAATCGAGTCAAACTTACAAGAACTTGACAGTATAAGTTCACTTATTAAGTGTGACGTTGCACCCTCTACGGCCTGCATGCATGCACTTTGCCGGTTTGGAAGGGTGTTACTAAGCAATATGGCCAAAATCTGTTGTAACTGGTCATTGATATTCATTGATATCCTGACTAGTAGGACATAAACAGAGTTAACGTCCGAGCTGATCCCGAGCGTATTCTATTACGGACAAGCCTGGGGATCTTACTGCCCACGGGAATACCTCAACATGATGCAGACAGTTTAGACACACACGTGTCATGCGTGGGCGAGCATTGTCCTGTTGGAAAAGGCACCATGATACTGTCACATGAGAGGCAACACATGAGGTCGCGGGATGTCGGAGTTCCCTAAATCACAACTAGCCGTGATCGGAAGTCATATCCAATGGCTTCCCACGCCATACCGCCAGGAGTAACAGCGTTAAATACCTTACCAAAACACTGGAAGAATGGGACCACTCGCCAGGCCGTCACCGTATTCACAGGCGATGGTTATTCGTGGTCGTGCAGAACCGCGATCATTGCTGAAAACTCTGCGATGCTGTTCAAAGAGTCCATGCTTCGTGGTCGAAGGCTTCGTGTTGTGGTGTTAACAGCAGCCTACGTATTGGGCGGTAATTCCCTAATCCAGATGCTGCTAGTCTCACACCAATGATGCGGGATGACACAGAATGTTACTTTTTTTCCTCGGTTGGCAGGCACAGATAAGAAGGGATTACGATGTGCTCGGTGCACAATACGGCGGTCCTCGTTTGCAGTGGCCAGATGTTGTCGACCGCAAACTTGACGACGAGTGTGTCTGCCCTCGCATTCCCAAGCAGCCCAACATCGGGCCACTGTTACATCCGAATGCCCCACAAACGTGGATATGTCAAGGTTCGATCGGTCAGCAAAATGGAGGTCCACAATAAGGTCCCTTTCAAACTCTGTCAGGTGCTGATAATTCTGTCTGAGACGAGTACGCGTCATCTCCGTGTCTTTCACAGTCATCACACAACATACGACGCTGTTCATGACCCTTATGTTTCCTAAAAGGCCAGGTAACAGCACTAAAGACGAACAACATAAATGCACTCTGTTGACCGTTCTACCAGTCACAGAGAATCGTAACTCTCATCGTTTACATTCCAGCCAATGGTATTTACGTGTACTAACTTACATTGACATCCGACCGTGTCTTTATCAGGAAGTGTATCACAGACCGCACATCGCCTTAACTGCTTATACCAGGTCTTACAAATGGTCATGAAAGTCCTACAGTGACAGCTGGTCGTGCAGTCAGTGACGTAGGCAGCAACCACAGTCTTTATCAAGAGTGGGTAACGGACTTACGCGAATTGATATGTCGACGTAATTTCACTGTTCAAATTCTCAATGTCAGCAATCTTAGATGCAGTCGTTATCAAGGATTCTACCATGTATTGGAGGCACGGAATCGGAAAGTTAGACTACAGATTTTACGATGGGCAGATCCATCATTAAAACAAATGCTTCCAGTTTCTCCAGTTTCGAGCTTGCACAAGTGGTAGAATAAGCCGCGCGAAGTGGCCGCGTGGTTTGAGGCGCCATGTCACCGATTGCGCGGCCCCTCCCGCCAGAGGTTCGTGTCCTCCCTCGGGCATGGGTGTGTGTGTGTTGTCCTTAGCTGAAGTTAGTTTAAGTAATGTTTAAGTCTAGGGACCGATGACTTCAGCAGTTTGGTTTCTTAGAAATTCACACACATTTGAGCATTTTGTAGAGTAACATCTCGTTCCGGATCAGGAAACGCCCCTATCCCGTTCAACAGCAAATATTCCTCCTCTCAAGCTAAGCAGTAAATGTCGTTTGAGGTTACAGCTTTTCCTCAGAAGTGATACTGAGCACAACATAATTCTTTCTTATCGGACGATTCGTATCCTCCAGGTTATTGCCGAAAACAGTGAGATTGCCGTCATGACCAGATTATTTTTGTAAAGCATTCGCCTCCCCATTATGTCAGTAGAGCAGCAGTCTGTTTCCCCTGTAGTATACTGGCTCGTACTACAAGTGTGTGTGTGTGTGTGTGTGTGTGTGTGTGTGTGTGTGTGTGTGTGTGTGCGCGCGCGCGTGTGTGTGTGTCATGATCGCAAAAACTAATAAACTCGTTCACCGCAACCAAAGCCAGTGGAATCCATGACATATTAGCTGCTTCGAGGATACTTCCGCTCCGTTCCACCCCAAATGATACGGGGAAGCAGAAGGAATGGTACGGACATTTAAGACAACAGGGCACTCACCCTATGACGAGAAGATCTCCCACCCGCTTAGCAGCTTTACGGAAAGGCCAGTCACCGGGAAGAGCACTGCTGAACAGCTTCCATCTACTCTGCTTATCTCCCGTCTCCGCCGCCTCACAACACTGACCACGTAAAAGGCCTAAACATTATGCACTTCTGGGATACGCTGGAAAGTCGCGGAATAGTTAAGTCGTCTGTTACCTGTGAAGCGTAGGGAGCAAGTTGTGTTATCCGATGGGACACAGGGCGCAGATGATAATTTACGACAGTTTATCAGTTCCTAGAGACGTGAATAGAGATCGGCAGGGCTACGTCTTATGCGCGGAAATCGTCGTGGAATAATTTACGTCCACTTCCGTGGACAAAGAGTTTTACCGGCAGTTACGATTTTCAAGGTGACTGAGATGATATCGCGCAGTGGCATGTGATGATTCAGCGGCAGCCTAGTGTTAAGCCGCGGAGCTAAAAAGAAGCTGGACACAGTGGAGCTCGAAGGAGAGGTCGTTGTTAAAAGGGCTAACCGTTTTCTTTGAGATTGAAGAGTTTTTATTTTATTTTATCGACAGACTGAGTCGATATTTTATGGCGTGTCTGAATTTCATACTTTTTCGACTCGATTCCGGAGAGCTGTTCGTGGCGTAGTGTTTTCGATCCCGTGATCACATCAGAAATCTGAGAGCAACAAACTGCTTAAACATAGTTGCAATTAGTGGTGTAAAAATTATGACCATTTAGTCTTATCTCACGCGTTGAAACGAGGTTGGCGGCGGTTAACAGAACTATTTCAGAAGTACATGAGTCCAGAAAGTTATATCAGACTCTAGTGATTAATTTTTCCGTAACTTGTAGTTGCGAAGCGAATTCGGGAAAGCTTCAGCAAGCTTGGATCATGAAAACATTGACAGCGGACGTTTCTTTAACCGAGCGAGGTGGCGCAGTGGTTATAACACCGGACTCGCATTCGGGAGGATGGCCGCGCGGGGTAGCCACGCGGTCTTGGGCGCCTTGTCACGGCCCGCGCGGCTACCCCCGTTGGAGGTTGGAGTCCTCCCTCTGGCATGGGTGTGTGTGTTGTCCTTAGCGTCAGTTAGTTTAAGCTAGATTAAGTAGTGCGTCATCTTAGGGACCGATGACCTTAGCAGTTTGGTCCCGTAAGACTTTACAACAAATTTCCAATTTTCGGGAGGGCGACGGTTCAGTCCCAAAAGTCCGGCCATCCCGATTTAGGTTTTCCGTGATTTCCCTAAATCGCTTCGGGCAAATGCCAGGATGGTTCCTCTGTAAGAGCACGGCCGACTTCATTCCCCATCCTTCCCTAATCCAATGAGGCCGATGACCTCGCAGTTTGGTCTCCTCCCCCAAATCAACCCAACCCAACCCAACGTTTCTTTCGCGACTTTACGATGACGGGAGGGGAACGAACATGACGTTACACTCTGTAAGGCGCCGCCGTACGGTACCGCTGTTACAACTAGGCCTACCTTTTCCTCCTTCCCTAAATCATTCGTGAATACGCTCGAGAAGAATAACTGTCGGTAAACCTTCGTATGACTTGAAATTTCTCGTTGTGGTCATTTTGTTAGACGTTCGCAGGACGACATAATATCCAGAACGAGTATTTTACTCTGGAGCAGAATGTGTGCTGATTCGAAACCTCCTGGCAGACCTAAACTGTGTGCCGGCCGCGGTGGTCTTGCGGTTCTAGGCGCTGCAGTCCGGAACCGCGGGACTGCTACGGTCGCAGGTTCGAATCCTGCCTCGGGCATGGATGTGTGTGATGTCCTTAGGTTAGTTAGGTTTAAGTAGTTCTAAGTTCTAGGGGACTCATTACCTAAGATGTTAAGTCCCATAGTGCTCAGAGCCATTTTGAGACCTAAACTGTTCGCCTGACCGAGACTCTAACTCCGGAAAACTTCTGTGGGGCTTTGTGAAGTTTGGAAGGTGGGAGATGCAGCAGTGGCGAAAGTAAAGCTGTGAGGACGGGTCGCGAGTCGTGCTTGGAGAGCTCAGTCGGTAGAAGACTTGCCCACGAAAGGCAAAGGTCTCGAGTTCCAGCCTCGGTACAGTGCAGTTTTGATTTGCCAGGGAGTTCCCGGACGTAATATGTTTCCCGACTCTTCGCAGGACGTACTCTCTCTCTCCGTGATGCACAGCGCTTCTCTTTTACCATCTGCCACTGGTGTTGTTGAGGATCTGCTTAAACCTCTCATCACGCCTATTAAACGATCCTGTGACGAGACGTGCCGCATTTCTTTGGAGATTACCTCTCCCAAAAAGGTTTCGTTGGTGCTGAGCCAGTCATACAGTATTTTTTGAATGAATACACTGCCAACTGACTGTATTCCTACTATATTTTTCGTCTGTACAATATAAGTTCCGGCTTTTACGCTAGTATCAAGTACAATGTCTTGTGTTTACTGCTTTGGCTGACTATCAGATATGACGTGCTTGTACAGCAATACGCTGCAAGTTGTTCATTTTGTACCATTTATATCAATGTTAAGCAAATGCGTTGAACTGCGTATTACTCATTCTGTATAGTAGACAACAAAATGATGTTAATGGTGTAAGAACACTGTACTCTATAATGGCGACGCTGGACGCCGTGTGGTAGCGTTGTGGGCACGTGACGTGGTAACGAAGTTATGTAATCACTTAACACCTCCGGGCTGAGTTGTCGTGGTCCATACATAAGACTCTCCCCTGACGTTTCGCCTTCGACTGCGGAAGGCAGTCTCCGAGGACAATCGGCGAACTGCAACGAGAGCACGAGTGAGCGCCATATACATAAGCCATCCAGAGGGCGCCGCTGTCAATCACGTGACGTCGGTTATGCTATGATACCTGATATTTCCAACTTTCTTAGTTGAAATTAATCGATTGTCACGCTGTTGCTGCAATGTTGACATCCATATCTTATCTTTTGCAGATCTTAAACATCCTGTAGCTACACCTGGTGTCTATAAAATTCTGTGCAGTTGTGGAAAGGTCTATATAGGCACAACAAAAAGAAGCGTCAACACCTGCCTGGGTAAACATAAAAGGAACTGCCGCCTCGGACATATTGACAAATCGACTGCAGCGGAACATGTGTTTCAGGAAGGTGATCATGAAATAAAGTTTAGTGAGACGACCGTCATAGCAAAGACGTCGCATTATTATGCGCGAATGTACAGAGGCCATTGAGGTTGACAAACACTGCAATAATTTTAATAGAAAAGATGAAGGCATTAAGCTGGATAAGATATGGATGACAACATTGCAGCAACAGCGTGACAATCGATTAATTTCAGTTGAGGAAGTTGGCAATATCAGAGATCATAGCACAACCGACGTGACGTGATTGACAGCGGCGCCCTCTGGATGGCTTATATATACGGAGCTCACTCGTGCTCTCGTTGCAGTTCCCCGATTGTCCTCGGAGGATGCCTTCCGGAGTCGAAGGCGAAACGTCAGAGGAGAGTCTTATGTATTGGCCACGGCATCTCAGCCCGGAAGTGTTAAGTGATGACAACACCTGCCGTGAAAGCCTTCATTCTATGATCAAAGTCATGTAAGCGGAGTAGACATAGATGGGGGATCGCCTGGCGAACATATGGGCTGCAAATGGCGAAATCCATTGAGATAAGCGACTTTGACGAAGAACAGATTATTATTACGTAGAGCCTGTAAATGATTATCCCGAAAACGGCGAAGGTGATCGAATGTTCACGTGCTACTGTCATGAGCAGGTACTGAAAGAGGGAGGATAACTGTGAAACTACCACAAAGCGCTTAATGGTTAGATGGCCACTACTCTTCAACGAACGTAGGATTCGGAGGCTTGTTTGCTCTGTAAAGTAGGATAGATGGTGATATGGGCATCTCTGCCGAAAGAGCACAATGCTGGTGCACGCACAAGTGTTTCGGAGCACACCGTTCACCGTACATTGTTGGACATGGAGCTCCGCAGCAGACCACCCTTGCGTGTTTACATGTGACCCAGTGACGTCGTCAATTACGATTGCAGTTGCACAGGGCCATCGTGATTCGTTCGTCCATCAATGGAAACGTATCGGCTCTTCGAGTGAATCACATTCTAGGTACATTAGGTCGAAGGTCGCCTCCACAAGCGCCGCCATCGAGGTGAGCGGTGACAGCGTGCCGCGGACAAAGGCTAGTGGGAACATTACTATGCTGTGGGAGACACTCCCCAGCTCTTGCACGGACCCTGTGGTAGTAACCGACGACACGCTGACGGCTGCGAACCACCTACATCCCTTCCATCCCTTCATGCCTGAGTCTTCCGTGACGGCGGTATCATATTTCAACAGCGTAATTGTCCGTGTCTCGGAGCCACAACGGTGCTAGAATGGTTCGAGGATCACTATGGTGAACTGAGGTCGATGTCTTGGCGACCAAATTCGCCTGGTGTAAATCCTATGCAACCAATCTGGGTCGCTGTCGAACGCCGTCATCGCGTACGCAAATCAGGGGCCCGTTATTTAAGCAAGTTACTTGACCCGTGCAAATTGTCGCATCCCTGATACGCAGAATCAGTGGCGTATTAAGCAGGTTGTCATAATGTTTGGCTCATCAATGTATTTCGTGAATGAATTATGTTTCCTTAAGATTCTCCCAGTGTACATGAGCCCGGCCTCTTCCTTTCCTGCGATTACGTTTTTGTGGCCCTTCCACTTCTCGCTGTAGATGGCTATTCCTATGTATTTTGCAGTAGTTACTTTTTGCAGTGATTTTTCGGTAATAACGTTATCGTATAACTACCAGTCCCTTGAACAATTAAAAAACCCTGTCGGTCTTTCTGCAAGCCGCTACATTTTTCTGATCTTCCTTTAGTCAACTGTATCGTCTGCGAACAGCCTCATAGAGCTTCCAACACAACAATTTGCGAAATGGAAGCACACTCCGAAACATTCCTGGACAGTAAGTAGTGTCAATCTTCCAGCACAAGAGACTTAAACCGGCTAATAGTGAGCAGTCCAACGAAATCCGCATGCATCGTACAAAGGCGAAGTCGAGCGCAGTGTCTGGCCGGTGGTCGCCTTGTGCTAGAGTATGGCACCGCCGGTGGCTACGAATATAGGAAATGGGGGCGTCTGCGGCGCGGAGCGCGCGGGGCAACGACCCTCGCCGGCGCTTGGCAGCCGTCCGCGGCACGGGGCCTTGAGACCTGCCGAGCAGCGCACGCCGGGCCCGGCCGCGGCCGCCTTAATTACGCTTGCAGCCAGCCGCCAGCCGCCGATCACTGCTCCGCCCGGCCCGGCTCGCCTCGGCTCGGCTCGCCTCGCCTCGCTCGCTCCCACTCCACACGCTACCTGCCTTTTAACTCTTACATCACTGCAAAAGGCGTCCAAACAATTACCACTGCTGCTCTCTTCTGTACTTCGCAGATACACTCTTGTATCTTGTGTGTGGCAGAGGATGTTAGATTCGTCTCGCCTGGTTCTTCTGTCCAATTTGCGCCTGCTGACATTATCAATATTCGTCCTTGCACCGTAAGGGTATCATATCGACGGGCTGCAAAATTCTTTGGAATACGGATATTCGTAGGGCATTGTTCTTGTCGACAATGCAACTTTTTTTCCAAGCGTTTCACCGACTCCAGACTGGGGTTACTTTTCGCAGTTTGGGAGAAAAACTTTTTTTTTGGGGGGGGGGGGGGGTGGATGGGGTGGGAGGGGTGGAGAACGTTTGGGGAGAATCAAACTTTTGGGGCAATTTTTGGGGAAGAAAATTTCGGTACTTGTGAAATTGGGGAATTATTTTTTCTGGCTAACATCACTGCTAATGTCATGTGTGGTATTTTCGTTCAAACAACACATACTTAGCTTTCTATGTACCGATTACAAGTCACTCTTTCTTCAACTCAGTCGAATCACCTTTCCCTTTCTGGGAGACTTTAGGCTCACTTAGGTGATGACCCTATGTGACGTCACTATGACGTGTACATGCCCAGATTCGACCGTATGGTATGTCTATCGAGGTTCGTGGGCATATTGAGTTCTGAGGTGATTGCCATTTTGCCGTTCTAGTTGAAGCTTGTATTTGAATGGTTTTATGTCTTAACGTATGTCCTATGAATATGTGCTGTTTCAAAACTCAGGATCTCTCGAAAACGCGCCCATATTGCTACGTTTTGTTATAATTAAATGTAAGGCAATGACAGATCGGCGATGAAGAGCCTTCGGGAGATGGCAGTAGAAAACGTGGTCATCGATTTTGTGTGCTCACAGTACCGTAGAGGATAGAAGTGTCGAGTTGCGAAGTGAGATAGAGGTGATTTGCTAAATAAATAAAACAACCGAAAACGCATGAAGGAAGCAAATGTGGCACCCCTAGAGCAGGTTTTTACAAAACAACTTTATCCCCTTCAAAATACTCTCCATTACAACTAATACATTTGTCCCACCGGTGCTTCCAACGTTCGAAACATTTTTTTGTCAACGGCTGACAGCTACCCCCTCGGATTTTTCTTGACTTCTTGATTGTTGTTAAATCGGTATCCTTTGATGCCTCTTTTCATGCGTGGAAATAAGAAAAAGTCGCACCGAGCCAGGTCAGGCGAGTAAGGTGCGTGGGGCAGCGGAACCATGCCATTTTTAGCCGAATTCTATCTAACAGAGATGGCTGTGTGTGCAGGTGCGTAGTAGTGGCGGAAGAACTAGTCTTCTGTCCGCCACAAATCTGTCTTTTTTAATTAATACTGGTACGCAAACTTCTTAAAACTTCGAAATAAAAGGTTCGATTGACGGTCTGACCTAGAGGAACAAACTCTGAATGAACTACGCCCTTAGCATCGAAAGAGCAAATCAGTATCGTTTTGATCCTTGATTTGACTTGACATTTTTTTGGACGAGGTGATGATGGAGTCTTCCACTGGCTTGGCTGTTGCTTTGTTTCTGGGTCGTAACCATGGCACCATGACTCATCACCAGTAAAGACCTTTGACAGAAAATCTGGATCAGTACAAGCCGTTGTGTCAAAGCATTACATGTTTCAGATCGACGTACCTTTTGATTGTCAAGCAGAAACCATTTTCATACCCAAATCTTCCGTTAAAATTAGCTGAACCGAGACGAAGATAGCCAAATAATCTCTGACAGTTGATCAGTTATCAGTCAACGGTCTGTGAGCACATTTTTTTTCAATATTTTCGTCGATTCGGCCAGTTGATGGACATCCAGAACAAGGTTTGCCATCAGTTGACTTGCCGTTTTTAAATCGAGTAAACCATTCGTAAACTTGAGTTTTTCCCATAGCGTCATCTTGGTAAGTTATTTTCAACATTAAAACAGTTTCGGCTTTATTTTACCCAGCAGAAAACACAATATCTCAGCCGCACATTGTTCACTTAAACTTACCATAATAAAAAACGAAACAACAACAAAACAGCGCTTGCAAAAAATCACTGCATATGGACAGCACAAGCCAGGCGGCACTAAACTGGCAATGACTTTACTACAATTTTTTGATATGTTTGATAATTTTACAGGTTTGAACACACATTCCAACTCTTCGAGGCGCCAAACTGATAAAATATTAGTTTGATGGAATAGGAAGGTTCAAGATATTTGGAAAAAAGTTGCCGAAATGGAATTATTTGAGGGAATTTTTTGTCCGCTATGGGGGAATTTCAAAAACTCAGTTCGAAAACGTTGTAGCAAATAGAGAGTATGATCTGTGATTCGAGGAGGTGGAGGTGGAGAGAACCTTACATGTAGAAACTTATATTAAATATTGTGATAAATGTCAAAAGAAGGTAAGAAGTGGTAGTGTTCGAAAAACCCTGAAAGTATGTTAATTAAGGAATTCAGGTGAAGGTAACGTAATAAGGGGTAATGACGCGAGTTGCTTCGATTCAACTGGCTCCAAGTATTTAACGCTATTGCTTGCATATGATCAGATACGGAAACTGTCCTAATGGTATTTTATTTAATATTCAGTAGTGTTTATGGGGAGTATTTCAGGGCGACATTTAATAGAATGAAAATATTTTTGTAAAGAAAATGAAGGTTGAAATCGTAACCTAATAAACAGCGACGATATTACATGCGTTTTTTTGTTAATTACTAAATATAAATCCAGACTTCACATTCTCTACTAAATTTCAATGAAAAATGCTCCAAACTGTATCACAGCCGGCCGAAGTGGCCGAGCGGTTCTAGGCGCTTCAGTCTGGAACCGCGCGACCGCTACGGTCGCAGGTTCGAATCCTGCCTCGGGCATGGATGTGTGTGATGTCTTTAGGTTGGTTAGGTTTAAGTAATTCTAAGCTCTAAGGGACTGATGACCTCAGCTGTTAAGTCCCATAGTGCTCAGAGCCATTTGAACCATTTATTAGAGGGAGGCCGCGACTTTTTGTAGAGTATCCCATTAGAGCCTGTGGCACTCTATCGCGCTGAAACAAGCCAGTGCTGAATTGTGAAGCTCTACTTGCTTCTTTATATCGTGCGTTAAATCTATTTGATACGGTTCAGACCAACGAGTCATACTCAAGAGCTGATCGAACGAGATTTTTATAAGTGACTTCTTTCATGGTGAATTAAACTTCCTTGACAGCTCTTCCGACTAATTTATGTTTGTCGCATGCCTTCCCCGCGGCTATATGACGATGTTCCGACTCTAATGAATCATACGCCTTGCCGCGATGACAAGCGTGCCTTAACGATACACACTGCTGTAGGTGGGACCGCATGGAGTGATGTCTATTGAGAACTCAGATTAACATTTGGTTCCTGAAGAGGAGCAGCAGCACTTTTAGTAGTTGCAGGACTGCCAGTTTGAACTGGCCTTCAACATTAACCAATATGGCCTTGTATGTTAGCACAGCGAACAGCTGAAAGTGAGGTGAAACTATAGCTGTTGTATGTGCCTAGGACACACAGCTCTCCTGTATAGTTTAATGATAATGAGATCCTCTTCAGCAAAATATTTTGGAGCACCAAATCTTCGGGCGGTGACTACTCTGGACAATAATGCCATAAGGAAAAACAAAACTGGCGTTACCGGTTGGAGAGTAGAATTAAGATCGCTTAATCGGGTAAGTAGGTTAGAAAGGATCAGTAGTTATTTAGAGACGAAGAGAACTGACAGTATTGATGAATGTGGAGAGGTACGCCAACCAGCTGGTTGCTGTTTTCTTTACTGCGAGAATCATCTTGTATTTTTTGTGCACAGGCATGGTCCCAAAATGTCAGTTCTCCACAACAACAGGACTCTACAACTGAATTTCAATTTGGCGAATGGCATCCCTTGACTATATGGTGTCGCTGAACCTTAACTAGCTCTCAACATAAAATCCAAAATATTTGACGGTGCTGACTGATCGCTAAGCGTAAAGTCAAATGATACCTAGTCCTTTCGTCTATTTATGAGAATTATATCACCCTTATTAATTCTGGTGGTCGGCTGCCAGAAGTGTTTGTAACTTACAGGTACAACAGCATGTAAGTCCAAAGTGCTGCATTCAAACGAAAGTTAGTATCTGTTCCAGGCCGCTGATGATGCCTTAAAAAAAAAGAACTCTGGCAAAACGCGTTTGGAAAAACATAAAAAATCATTAACACAATTTTATTTCCCAAATTATATACGTAGCAAATGACATATGACAATTTCCTGAGGCACGGCGACGTTGCATTTCGATCACTCTCCATTAAGAACCAAGTTACCAACTCTGATATTCAGTGAGTACATACTTCGTTTACGAAGCGATGGTCCCAGGCTTTAAGAAGCATTGGCACACTAGATTTTGTCCAAAGTAACAAAGTTTGTATTTCACTTATTGCAGAAACTGTTCCTCGTCTCGAACTGGGGTTCTAATGAATTGCCGGCGGGAGTGGCCCAGCGGTTCTAGGCGCTACAGTCTGGAACTGCGCGACCGCTACGGTCGCAGGTTCGAATTCTGCCTCGGGCATGGATGTGTGTAATGTCCTTAGGTTTAAGTAGTTCTACGTTCTAGGGGACTGATGACCTCAGATGTTAAGTCCCATAGTGCTCAGAGCCATTTGAACCATTCTAATGAATTATCTTGGGAAGTCATCTGTGTACACTCAGATAAGTAGTCATCGTAACAGAATTATTACTGCGTTTATGAGGCACTGTAAGCGACTTCCTGGTCCGAATTAGGAATCCCCGCCTGGAAGAAAAGAGCCTCCTCGTTTTTTCTACCTTACGGACCTTAGGTGGTCGTTCCCTACGTAATACAATCGTACACCGAGCACATCTTTGTCGCCCAATCCTATCACTTCATTTGGAGATATCTACTTTATGTGGCAAACCTTAAAGTTCAAAATTATACGGGTGACAGAGGATCCTAATCTGAGTGTTTTTAGATCAGGTACTATTGGTAGGAAATTAATATTTCAGGCGATACGCGGTCTTGAATGAACACTGCGTGTGAGGAACATGTTTGTAAACTACTCCTGTTTCTTGACAAACAACTAATGAGGAGGTACTCAATAGAATTGGAGAGACAAATTTGTAGCACAGCTTGACTAAAGGAAGAGATCGCTTGTAGGACAAATTATGAGACATTAAGGTATTACTAGTTGTGTATTGGTGGGAAGTGTGGGATGTAAGTATCGTAGAGGGGTCCAAGAGATGAATCAGTGCGCAAATTCAGAACGATGTAGGTTGCGGTGTTATTCGGGGATGAAGAGGCTTGCACAGAGTTAAAGTAGCGTGGAGAGCTGCATCAAACCAGTTTTCGGACTAAACACCACCGTCACCGCCGCCACCGCCACCGCCACCACCACCACCACCACCACCACCAACAACAACAACAACAACAACAACAACGCCGGCCGGAGTGGCCGTGCGGTTCTGGGCGCTACAGTCTGGAGCAGAGCGACCGCAACGGTCGCAGGTTCGAATCCTGCCTCGGGCATGGATGTGTGTGATGTCCTTAGGTTAGTTAGGTTTAATTAGTTCTACGTTCTAGGCGACTGATGACCTTAGAAGTTAAGTCGCATAGTGCTCAGAGCCATTTGAACCACCACCACCACCACCACCACCACCACCACCACCAACAACAACAACAACAACAACAACTGTCTATCGCATCGTGGTTGGCGGCGCAACCTTGAAAAACAATATACACCGATCCGCGACATTTCCTCGTCGGAGTAAACAACTGTTTACTTTTCATGGCAGGTTGTCCGAGTGACGGCATTGCTCTTTACAGGAATTTTCATGTTTGCATTTATACATGTCGCAGCTGAGTATGGTGCCAAAAAAATCTGCGAATAAGCAGAGAAAAGTTTCGCAACAGGCCTAACCACAATTAGAAGAAATTTATCACTGTGAATTGAAACTTTAACTGGGCCATCTAACAATGATACTGAATCATGGGGAAGAAGATTCATCAATTTAACTGGGCCGTCCAACAATGATACTGAATCGTGGGGAAGAAGATTCATCAATACCCATCCGTCAACTTAAAGGCCGTCACAATTTCTATGAGCTTAAACAGTTATTTCAATGAAAATCTAAATATATTCTTACCATTATGTAAGCACTCTACTTAATACCTCAGCCCGTTTATTTTTTACCATAAGGAAATGGAAATCTTATTTACCTAGTCTTAGTGCGATAGGGCTTTTATATTACAGCTACAACTTTTGACTGGAACTTACGTCAGCAATATAGTTCTGTTAAGTTCTCAATGTCCAGTTGTCAGCCAATAAATCAGAATCTTAATGAGAAACGCATATTTGGAAACCAAAACGCAATAGATTAATATTATCTAACTGACTACATACTTTGACTAAAAATAAATGAAATTACCTGGTCTTTGGCTACGGAAGATGTATCTGAACGTGTTCACTGTTTTCCACAACTGACTGTAAACAGCCCATAGAGTATCTAGTCTCAAACTGCAGCCTTTGTTTTTCGATTTTCACTACTTTACCGTGCATTTCCTTAAGCAACAAAATTCAGTACGTGTTTCGCTGGTCACTGTCATTGCCTGGCATTCATTTAACCATTGGGAAGTAGGAAAGCACGGCCGTGGGTATGGTACTACAGAGCACAGTAACGCTGATTCACGAAACATGGCAGATACTCTTGACGAGAACGACCTGTTGTTCCTTGTAGATAAGATTTGTTTTCCTCTTACGTTATGCAATCGTCGTCTGCTAACGTTGCCCTCTGATAAGGCATCCGGACTTCGTGTGTTTAAATAGCTTGACCGCGTGGGAGACAAGACTTAAATGTCTGAGATTTAAATACCTCGGAGAAGCAGCATTTAAACGGCTGAAGAATCAAAGTCCCCCCCTCCCTCCCGCCCCTCGTCCTCCGTCATTCCGAGTCTCTCTCTCTCTCTCTGTCTCTCTCTCTCTCTCTCTCCCTCGATCAGTTATTCCTGTGCGTTACGAGAAACCAAATACTCTTGTTCTCCAAATTACGTGACCCCGCGCATTTAGCAGGAAAAGCGAAACTGAACGCAAACCAGAATAATCGAACTAACTTTAACACTGAAACATTGTCAAGTAATTTTTCATAAAATGGCAATATTCGGCAGTTACGTGTTGAGACTGAGCAGCCATGAACCTGCTATCGAATACCCACGAACTGAAAAGTAAATGTTTACATGGGCAGTTAATAGTATCCGCTGCAGTCGATGGTGACAACACTGGCGGCCGACGGTGCTCTGAAATGCGAATCGTTTACAACAAAAAGGAGACGAGACGTATTCATAAACGCTGCACGCACAAGTCATGCTTCAGATACATTCACCGGCCCTCACTTCGAAAAGTTTTCTGTTACATTTACACTTAATTTTTTATGTGTGTTGCTGGAACGATCATACAATGAGCGTGTCAACTACACTTCCGTTTAACGAATAAGGTAAGTTTCTAACGAATAAGGTAAGTTTCTACTTTCTTGCTAGGAGTGACGATTTAAAACAGTAATATGCGATGTGTTCAGTTTACTGGAGAGCGGACTGGCATTATTTTGGTGCGCTGTGATCAATCATGTTCCTTGGTAGAATGAATAGAGGTACATTTTCAATAATGTTAAAAAGCGTAAGAGTTGGGTGATGTGTCACTATTCCAGAGATAGAGTTATAGATCTGAACATGAGTATTAAAATGCATAGTCTGTTCATTAGAAAAAGAAATAATCTTCAACGGTGCTGCAATGATGTGGATGAGGAAATCTCTTAACCTTCATGTTTAGCCCATTTCGTGTCTCGGTAGGTCTTCAAGTGATTACTGTTGTCGCTGTCAATAGCCATTTGATATCATCCAAGATACAGGTACTCCAAACAGCCATCCTTACCTCAGGTACGCCTCAGAAAACAATTTCGTAATTTGATTTTCGTAACAGATCAGCATTAGCCGACGTATTCAAAGCATTTTGTCCTGCCGCGCCGCGCATTCTCACGGCTCCTCGATATACCCCAATTTCCGTGCACATGCGAAATGGTTTCAGAGCAAAACGAAGACATAATTTCAGTTGTTCATGTCACTGTGTTTCTCCCTCCAAGCGGTACATCATAACGAAAACTATTTCACCAATCACTATTAGGTGGATGTCGATTTTAGATTGCACTTCAGTACCACTGCTCTAGATGTTGTAACTTGCTATTTTCTCTTGTACTATCAGATTTCTGTTTCCGATTTTCGGTGAAATGATTTCTGCACATCATAACAGAAAGATTCATCGACTCTACGGATCTTCAAGAAAAATGCATATACGCACGGTAGCAAAAAATGGTTACAGTCCCCCTGTTCGACTAATAATGACTGCTGGGAGGCAGACGTAGTTAGGTAAGTAGGGAGTGTTTTTGTGTGTGTGTGTGTTTTTGTGTGTGTGTGTGTTTTTGTGTGTGCATATGTCTGTGTGTGTGTGTGTGTGTGTGTGACACACACACACACACACACACACACACACAGACACACACAGAGAGAGAGAGAGAGAGAGAGAGAGAGAGAGAGAGAGAGAGAGAGAGATAGAGGGAGAGAGAGAGAAACTAGGGCCGACCATCAAAAGCCCTAGAAGAAGTAACACTCTGACGTTACCATGGCGGAGTGTGCGAGCGATAACTGACGACTGGCCAATCAATATACCTATCCATGCTCTGTCGCTACAACAGAATTCTGCGTTAATAATTTTGGTGGCAAGTACATGCACAACTAATAACATGATTGCTAAGAGTGAAACACAAGATCATTCGCTTGCATACCCATTAAACAGTCATTACAAAATGTCGTAGAATCGGCACACAAATGCTGCTTAATACCGCAGACGCAAGTTAAAATAGGCCTGGCAGGGTTCTGCGAAAATATTCTTGGTTTAAGAAGGCAATTGTAATTAAGGGACCCGCAATGCCGTCTCACGCAATCATAACAGATTCTAATAAGCAGCATATCGATATCACCAGATCCCGATTGCGTATCGCCTCATTCCTCTGCCTTCCTCACCGACCGCAATCTACCTCAATGCTTAGGTTTTCTTATCTACAGAATCACATTTTTGATGCATGTAGCTCTGAATATGATAAATTCTTTTACACTATCTAAAATGTGAAGATGTCTTCCGTGCAGAAAACTCCTAACGGCCACAGAACACATTCATTGTTTTCAATGAGAATAACACGAACAGCACTCTACTGACCGTAGTGAAAAGCGACTGCCTGTAGAGGATTTACTTACTTTACGGTGTGCGTTGCCGTACAGGGCCCATGAAGGTAACTGCAGCTTTCCCGGGCTGAGAACACTGTGCTGCCGGGAGAGGCGGCGGAGGCACTCGCAAGTAACGAAGTGAAAACCACAGCGCAATCGCAAGCCGCACACCGCGTCATCCCAGTCACTGACGACAGGTGGGAGCAGAGTCAACAAAACCACAAATTAGGTCGCAAAAGGCAGAGGCGGGGGCGAGAGAGCGAGCTGGGCCATGGGACGAGCTTGGCGAATGGTGCGCGCTGCGCAGTGCCGGCGGAGCTGAGCCGCTCGGTACGCCCGCCGCCTGGCCACTGGATGTTTTAATTCCTGGCGTGAAGAACAGGAGGCCCGCGCTGGGTTATCAACCGGGACCCTCGGGCTGCGCAGTTCCCGCGCCGCTGCAGCCCGTCGTGTAATTTCATAATCGGATATCGAGTCGAAGTCGATGGCGACGCCTAGCAACAAACTCTTTGACCTTAATCTATATTTATATCCAGTGAATCCCACTTTTCTCCTTGTACATAAGACGTAGTTATAACAACAACATAACATTGCTGATTCCATAGCCACCTCACAATTCGTGTGAAACTGTGTTTTAGGATTCCTGAAAGAAACTCATTTTTCGAATATTGAAACCAGTTAAATTCATCACCCCTATTTTGCTATCACGAACTGAGGATCTAAAACAATTAAAGACCATAACGGGACAATCGATTTCATGGACGAAGAACTCGTTTGGCTAATTAAAAAACTGTATCACATATGAGCAAAGGGAACTGTTGCGTAACATTCAAATTAAATAGAAAGATTTTTGAAAAGCTGCATTTATTCAGCAGACGCTGGAGGCCATAACATATTGTTTTACAACTGTAAGTCAAACGCAT
Source organism: Schistocerca serialis cubense (assembly GCF_023864345.2). Lineage (NCBI taxonomy): Eukaryota > Metazoa > Arthropoda > Insecta > Orthoptera > Acrididae > Schistocerca > Schistocerca serialis. Next base: position 358,054,509 of record NC_064641.1, on the reverse strand, counting down.
CAGCTCAATATTACATAAATCGTAGTATTTCATTATCCCTACCTTTGAAAATATTACAGACCAGCAAAATCTAAGAAGAGTTTTGGAATGAGTACGAAAATCCCTTTTACATGAGACACTTTGCACATCAATTCTCAGTCGTTTAAAATTTCTTAAAATGTCATTTAATTCATTAACATGGCAGACAGTGTTGTGCAGATAATAGTGGACTCGAGTATGGTTGTTACCACATTAAGATACATTCACACAAATTTAATGTGGAATGGAAATGACTCTCTTACGTTAATGCTAACATGAAATAGCGCTACTCTTCAGACAGATTAATTTTATTAATTTTACTTATTTTTGATGTTTCGCTTTTTTGATCTCAAATGTCTTCAACTATTGGAGAGATGCCATAGATTTGAGAGAGACGACAAAGAGTAGTACACTGTGAATTGATATGGTGGTAGATCGTGCAGACCTCCAACACTTTTAATTTCTGTGAATACCATTCAAAATGCAAGTTTGCAACACAGCATAAACGATTCCGATGTCAGTTGTTGCCGTGAAATTCCTATTTGAATTGTTCACGTAATAAATACAAGTTTGATTGTTGCAAGAAAGAAAACAGCAACCCCGGCTGGTTGCTGTTTTCTTTACTGCGAGAATCATCTTGTATTTTTTGTGCACAGGCATGGTCCCAAAATGTCAGTTCTCCACAAAATAGCATACGTAATACATGTTGTGCTATGAAGATATGTTTCTATTAATCTGTATTTACATGGCACATAATTACTAAAAACCGACAGTACAAGTGCACTTTGGGATCACAAGTGACTATAGCCATTCAAATTCATCACACGACATTGATGAAAGCCGCAACTTGGATCTGTGGCAAGATTGAACGGTAACTCAGACTTCTTTTTATCGACTCGAAGCGCAGGCAACGCCACGGCCGACGGGTCATATCGGCGCTTCCATGCGTCGCCCTGCCAATGGCTGGCGAGGCTGAATACAGGGAAGACTACCATCTCTTTTTCAAAACCATAGTTTCGATTCTTTGGGAGTTTTATGTCAATCAATCAACGGCTACGTAATAACTTCGTGAAGCAAGGAATAGCGATAAAAAAGTAAAACAATCGCGAATACGAGATGTTCATCAGTTACGTTGAACACTACGGTGCGATGCTGAAGCTCATTTAAAAAGAAACAAGCCGGAGACTGTAAAATCAAAATCGCTGAAGGGATGGTAATGCTACTGTCTACGGAAAAGGTGCGATCCATATAAAAGCCCTGAGACCCCAAATTCACCGCTGTAGGGACATGGGCGCACACCCACGTGACGACAGGGCGAACGGGTGCACGCTTCGACCGTCCACTGCACTCAGTCGCGCCGCAAACAGGGTACTAGAGGCTTCAAAAGCAAACGGGGTTGTAGTGAGTTTCCTTACAACGAAAGGAGGGCGTGACACGGAAATTCACCGAAGAATGACAAGTGTACCAAGAGCACTCCATGTCCGTTGCAGTTATGATGTTCTATCAGACCTCTGTCGCAATGGCTCGCCGGTCTTAATGAAGGCATTCACCTACTGGAAAATGGTATCGACAATGCTGGGTCTCTGGACAACGTCAGTCTTTCCTCGAATCGCCTATACCACAACTTGATCCTTGCAACAGACATGCGTACTCTCGTACACTTGTGCCAATCTCTGATGAACCTCCGTTCCCCGCACTGCTTCCGCTGTCAGCAAACGCAGTACACCTCTTTTCTCTCCTTTGAACACTCCAGTTCTGTGTTTTCAACAATACTCAGTGCAGTGGACGCTCGATACGTTCATGTGCTCGCTCTGGGGTGAGTGTACGCCCACGTCCCTCTAGCGGCGAGTCTGGGCATTAGCGATTTGTAGAGACCACACCGCAATTGCATTACGATCCAGCGCGACGGCTACGGTCGCAGGTTCGAATCCTGCCTCGGGCATGGATGTGTGTGTTGTCCTTAGGTTAGTTAGGTTTAAGTAGTTCTAAGTTCTAGGGGTTCAAAAATCAAATGCTTCAAATGGCTCTGAGCACTATGGGACTTAACATCTGTGGTCATCAGTCCCCTAGAACTTAGAACTACTTAAACCTAACTAACCTAAGGACATCACACACATCCATGCCCGAGGCAGGATTCGAACCTGCGACCGTAGCAGTCGCGCGGTTCCGGACTGCGCGCCTAGAACCGCTAGACCACCGCGGCCGGCTGTTCTAGGGGACTGATGACCGCAGATGTTAAGTCCATAGTGCTCAGAGCCATTTGAACCATTACGATCTCTTTAGCGGTTTTCGTTTAACAGCCTATGACTCGTTTCTTTTTGAACAATCGCAATATAAGCAAGTCCAGACGGATATGATAACTTGCTAATTCCCTGAAGCATATAAAGTGCAACTTTGAATTAAAAAATAAGAGAACTTGATATTTCTCATTATAGTTCCAAGCGAAGCTGGATCCCCTGGCCCTTGCATAACCAGCTTGACATTCATTTAATTAAGCCATTATGCGACGCCTTTTACTGGACCTTAACTAACAGAGACACGAGGACAATTTTATCAATGGAAAATAATTACAAGAAAGTAACGTGACTGGAAGGAGGAGGGATGAGAGTCGTGAATAATTACTGCAGTATTACACTGTGATCCAAACAATTCCACAAACTAACCTTTCCGTTAAAATACAACAATGAACGAATTATAATCTTTTTGGCGATATACATAAGTGCCATTTATTCACTCCACGGTCAAAATTAGGAAATGGTACATGCATCATTTTGTCCACTAACTTTCGAACTCTGAGCGTCGGTCGCAGGTACGCTAATTCAGAGAATGTGGAACAAAAAAGCGAGCGTCAACGTATACGATTTTTCGAAGGTTTTAGCCATTTTGTCATTCTTGCACATCTTAGAAACTGAAGTAATTTCATTGTGAAACCAATATTTTTTAGTACCTCGAAGCTTACAAACGTACTTCACAATGAGAAACAGTTATTTATCACATTTTAAAAGCTCGATAACGCGTGCAGTGTCCAGAATTTTATCGTCAGTTCATAAATCACTAAAAGAACTTCCTGCGGCATTTGATCATTGTCAAAAGGACAACTGCTGTCACCTGACGTTTCGTCTCTTTCTACTGAAGACAGCGCCGATGTATCAAATGGTTCAAATGGCTCTGAGCACTATGGGACTTAACATCTATGGTCATCAGTCCCCTAGAACTTAGAACTACTTAAACCTAACTAACCTAAGGACAGCACACAACACCCAGTCATCACGAGGCAGAGAAAATCCCTGACCCCGCCGGGAATCGAACCCGGGAACCCGGGCGTGGGAAGTGAGAACGCTACCGCATGACCACGAGCTGCGGACACCGATGTATCTTTAAATCAGAGTTTGTCAGGAAGTCTTTCCGAAGTTTTTAACATATTTCGGTTGCTTCAGCTCTCAAAGTGTCAGAAAAAGCCGTTTCATCAAATTGCGCATCACATTCAACAGTCTCTTAGTTCCAAGACATGATAGCTTACGACAATATGACGACAGCTATCAGTTACAAACGTAGAGCACTACCGTGATGGTGGTGATCATCATCATTTTGCGGCTATTGCGCAGACTCTACAGCATTTGCCAGGAGTGTTATATACTTTCGCTGTGGCTAAAGAAGAACGCACGTATTTGGTAACATAGCTATGTACTAAATCACTTTACTAAAAAACTACAGTTTTATCGCCATGCTGGAATTCCACATATCAATTCTTTCACTTAAACCATAGCAAAAATTTTCTTGAGGGCTTTCCATTCGTAACTCTTCCGACTTCCGTGAGACAGGGAACTATTCAAAACTGCCAGGCTGGCCAGTTTACCCGAATACAAAAAAGCGAGTTAACGTTTCCACTGAGTGCTGTGCACCACGATACTAAACAGTACATCAATATGTCATCCGTTCACAATGCCCAATTGGATTGTGTCTCACATCATGTGTAGATGTCTGCATGTCTCTGGTAAATTTTGTGATCAAATGTTTGATCAAACGGTTAACTATCTTTACCCGCCAAAAGTAAAAAATAACAATATTAATAACAGTGAACCCTTTCTTAAATGCCTGAGGTCGTTTCCTCCTCTTCTGCTGTGAACCCGAGGTCGCTACTGCCGAGACGGTAGCGAATGCCGTCCGGCCAGCCCATCGGAGACGGGCATGGCGGGCGGCGGCCTGGCGACCCTACCGCGAGCGACATTCCCGTTTTCCAATTTCCCCCGCTTCTTACACGCTGCAACGGATTAGCGGGCCGATCTTCGCATTTTTTACGATGTAGAAACTAGTGGGATCACGAAAAAAATATAAAAGTCCGTACATTCATAGTAGGTTCATTTTTATAAATTAAACTTCAGCCAAAAGTCGGGGTTAAGAGCCACGACGATGTTAAGTAAAAAGTTGTTATCTGCTGAGATTAATATTTTATTTAAGGCCTAGAAATATTTTTTCTACTACGAGTGCATGTTGTAGAAACCTAGAGACAGTAGACTGAGTTTGTAATTATATTAGTGATGATTTTGCGCCTCCAGGCGATAAAGCACCGCGACAAGATCGCAATAATTTTAGCCTGAAGCCACCCTAAACATTCTGATGAGTGAAGTTTTATCGAAAACTGAATTTCTTACCGGTTTTGTAATTCTGAACACAATTAAGGCTCAATGAATGTGCTGACGATGAAACAAAATCCCACACTTTCGGAGAAAGTTAAATGCACCTTCAGTCAAGTGAGAGACGATACAGCGAGGAAAACAGTAGCAATTTCGCCATACGTAGCAAAACTAAAATTCTCTGCAGCATATCGATTCTGGTGAAGGGCTAAGCGTCGAAAGAAATCGCTTTTATTTTCGACTTGTGTGAAACAGAAACCGAGAGTGAGCGAAGGTTACACTTCATGTAAGTCGGTCACACTGTGTCGGCGTCAAACGCGAATTTGTAAACAGAAAGATAGGACTTTATCATGAATTTCAATTCTGTTGTTGTATCCTAATGACTTCAATGAAAAACAAGGTTCTTTTTACACAAGCTACCAAATTTACCAACTTTAAGTAAGAACAAACACGACAGTGAAATGCCCCGTGTTGTTGTAAATTAAGTATTTACTCGGCTTAAATGTGTTTCATAACATTCAAATTCAAGAATTTATAATTAGTGGTCCACATTTTGAGTAACGATACCGAAACCGTTCACTCTGCTTCGGTAAACACAGTTAAAAATTTAAATTTACTACCGGTGAATACTTTTATCTCACAGAGAAAATCCTTTGAGGACTGCGTGAACATTTTCTGTCTCCTAAATACGCAGTGTGCCATTTTTGCCAGACGCTGGCCATGCCGCAAACAGAGCGAAAGTGCGCCCGTCGCGTCGCAAATGGCAACCCAAAAGCGCCCCAACTGTCTGCGTCCCAAATTTAGAGCATATTCGGCTAGCTGAGCGTGGCGGCGGCGTGGCAGCTTACTCAGTATTGTTCTGGTGCTTTCCAAAATAGCTGCGCGGTATATGTTTCGTACGAATACATCAACTGAAATGGTGTTAAGCCATAAAATCTTTTTTTTTCTAGTTTATCACCAAGAGAAATTCAATGAAAGTTGTCAAAGATGCAGAGAAGGTCTGCTCCTCTATCTTCAGCAGTTAAAAGGTTGGCAGATGGAATCAAAGGAGGCCGTACATCTCCAGAAGACGACCACGTGAAGGACAAGAGAAAGTGCAACTACATCATAAAACACTTAGGAAGTGCGCAGTGCTGTGTTGGGCGATAAACGATTAACATAGGTACTGTGCAAAAAAATTAACTATGGGGAAAAGTTTGCAGAAATTAGAGCTTTTAAAAGAACTGAATTTTGTGCACCGAACTGTTTGGTTGAGACATGGGGCCACCACGATGTATCCCAAACGAAACTGGTGCAATGCAGTAGACGGTTCTGCCGCAAAATAGCTTTGCGTTTTTTTCTTTATACCGAAGGGGTGGGTTTGTTTTCTATGATGCAAAAAGGCTTTTTCGTGATTGTCTTTCAAAGGTTAAAAACAACTGGTGATATATCACGCATGTCTACTGGACGAACTGGATGAAAAAACACGTGGAAGGATGTCTGAATTTTAAACGAAAACGCAGGATAAACAACATACCCACAAAAGAGTTCGTGCAATTGTAAAATCGAATAATTTGAAGCACGAATTGTTGGAGCACACATCCTATTCGGCAGCTTCTGACGCCACTTATTTCCATATTTACAGAAATTTTTGATTGGCGTTACGTATCCCGTGAAAAAATGGAGCTACATCGAAAAATAAGTGCACTACTTTTCCCCTAAAAAACAATACTTACACGTCATACAAGGAACATTTCCTCTTGCCCTTGTATAGCCTAAGTTGATACGATCGATCATAACGCTAATGAAATCTGAAATATCCCTTAAGTTCTGTGTAAGAACTGACCGCAACTAAATTCTGGCCGTTGTCCTTGGTAATATAATGGAAAGGCTACAATCGCTCATCTCATATTTTACAGACATACCATCAAATCAAAATTCTACTACTCTTCCTCCCGTTTCAGACTACAACCATTCGTTTATTCGAAAACGAAGCAGTTGTTTGCAACTTGATAGCGAACACCAAATATCCGCCAAACGCAGGAAGTAATCTTGGAAGCTGACAAATATATTATGTAGCTCTTACGCACCTTTACAAGACGCATGGGCAAGAGTCATAATGGAAATGTTTCTGATGACTAGTCCCGCAAAGACTAAAACAGAAGGCCATAATTCAAACAAAATTCCAGAACGTAGTTAACGATGTTCCATTTCGTCACAGAACTCTTGTTTTATGACTGTTGTATATCGATGTCGTCAGCTTGTTCGCCACAGTGCAGGCTGACAGAATGACAGACACACAGGGGCGCTTGGTTTACATGTCGGACACCTGCGTGTTTCTTCCAAGTTTTAGAGAACAGTTGTCATACGAAAAACGGCAGTAAAATACCCCGTGTCCCTGGAAAGTCAAATTGACAATAGACACAGATTCATCATGTCCCACGAGAAAGTGTGATTCAGTACATTCCGCTGCTCTCGCTATTCGCAACAATGCCGTCTACATTCACAAATACATAAAGGATAGCCCAAGAACGATATTTGGATGATGAAATGAATGCTGATGATTATTTTTGCACTGACTTTTTTATTATTACATCAACACAAACGGGCAGTATTTTGGCAGAATGGTTTCTCATTTCGTAAAATCTGTTAATAGTACTTCGTAACATGTATCTGACATTCGAGGGAAAAGTATTTCCGGAGCTTAATGAACAAATAAATCTTTTGTTAGCTACGAAAACATAACAATAGCTAATGAAAACTGCCTTCGGGAATCCAGGTTACTGCACAGAAGTTAAATAGGGATTATTAAAAACGTAGATATAAAAGCAAGGAAAGTCAAAACACGACATATGACAGTCCGGAAATCTTGGTTAAGGATTCTTCAACCACTGAAAGAAAATAACACAATAGATTGGACCTTTCAATGTTTTTCTCCAGCCGCTCCGGTCAGTCGGAAGCTCAAACCATTCATGCTTCCTACGGCAGCCATGAACTAACGTCCAACATTTATACACTCCCTCTTCCAGTAGCTACAGTCTTGCTGGCTCATGAACGGTTCGTGCAGAGCGAAGAGCTGGCCGACATAGTTCCTTTGCAAAGAGAAACCTTCTGTGTTGAGTGTGTCTCCCTATGAAACACGTAGAGCACAAATGCAAAGTCGGAAACGAGCAGCTTTATTAAACGATTCAAACCTTACGTCTGGCACAATGTTTCACGTATTTCTGCGGTGCTGGAAACTGGAGGAGGGACGGCCAGTTGAAGCAAGTTTGTTAAATATGCCAAAATTACTATTTGACGGCTACTCTCAGACAGATGCCCATGTTTGCGCTAAGGTGAAGCACGCACGTTCAACCTCTCTTGGAGTGTTCGGGTTTCCTAAACGATCACGGCGGCAAGCATACGGTAAGTAAGTGTCTAATAGACGACTACCTTCTATACGTACTGAAGTGTTTCTATCAAAACAAATAACAGCAAAACCTTTTGAAAGATGATCGTATAACGTCTGTACAACGGTCAAAGATATTATTTACTAGAGCAAAATCACTCAAAGTGCACAAAAAATTTAAATTCTTTGTTCCTTCTTGAAATCATTAACATTCAGATGAAAGGGGAGATGAAGTTGTTATTTTGACAATGTATTCTTCGGTGGAGGTCGTGAAAAGCGAATGCTTTGAGCACATGATGAACAAACCCTAGCACGGCGAGCAGAAGTATACCCAGACGACTGCGACGGGCTGAACGTGTGCAGTACGTGCACGGCCACACGCACCATTGTGAATTGTGGCGCCAGTCGGCGGCGGCAGCTGGCTGCGGGCGACAGAGGGCACTTTGTGCGGGCACTGGCGCTATCTATTGGGGTCACAACACGCGCTCACACACAGGCAAGCGGCCGGGATATTCCGGGAACGTCGGGCTCCCGTATCACCAAAGCCTTCTCCACAGACGCCTACGGTGCTGGCGCCGTATGTTATTCATACTTGTTTATCGAGACGTCCTCGCGTCTCAATGGTAGGTCTCAATACCTACGTCGAAATCGGACGTCTTTTCGACACTGATAAGAAATACGCAATGGTGACTATATGCTGCGAGTGTCACACACAATGACTTGAAGCCTTGCCATCCCGGCTACATTGAGAGTCCGTTCGCGTCCTCACTTTTTGTTCTGTTGCGCACAATACCACGTGTGTAGCCTACACTACAGCACTTATAAAGTGCATGAGACATAGATTTCGCAACAGAATTAAGAGCTAAATGTCTCAAACTGATGATACATAAGCATAGTGTGAGGGAGAAGGAAGAGAACGGCACGGGAGCGTGGTAGAAATATTATATCTTGCTTGAAATAAGAGAAAAATTCAATCTTATCTGGAACCATCTCTGAGTGGTTGATGTTGGTTTCTTGTGTTTCATTGAACCTTCAGAGACTTTTCAATTTGTTTACTGCGCCTTTGGCATTCGAACGGGGGAATTACGTAGAGGTGTGAGTGATATTTCTTCCTGTGCATCTGGGTATGCGCTGCCTTTAAGATTTAACACTGCGAATCGTAATACTTTAACAGAGTTCTAGGGTCAGAGTTACTCGAGGAAATCTCACAGACATACAACTATTTCCTACTTTTCCGCACGCCACAGAATCTTCCTCTACGAATTCTGCAGAAATAGTATCCTCAAGAAGGTACATACCTCGTGAAATGATTTAATCGTATCTCAAGGAATTGCAAATCATACTTTTTAGTTTTAAAGACTTCATAAATATGTCAGATTTAAATTGTGGTTTATTCGTTGTCCCACTTATCCATTCTGCTGAAATTGGTCTTTCAACCTCCGTTAAGCTCTAAAAGTTTGACGCAAACATTAGCATGACAAAGCTTTCGGACAGCTATGATGTGTGTTCGAATGCCCCAGGTATTCGTAGTAGAATATTGGCGGCAGAGGATAAAATTCAACTGCTAAGGATTTTAGACAAATCCTGACGGGCTACAAGCAAAGTTCTAACCTAATGTTAGCCCGAACACCACAGAACTTATCCAGGAGTTTATCTTGATTAAAGAAACACGAAAGTATAGATAACACGTCCAAGTGATTTAAATGAGACCTGCTGTCTCGAAAACGTCGACTATCCGAATGATTAAAAAAAAATTAAGCTACAGTAAATCCATTCTCACCCTTGAAGTGTTCCCTGAAATACCAGTTCTATTTAGAGTCAAAGAACAGAAGCAGTAAAAAGTAGGTGGCAAGTAACACCACAAGAATTTTAAGCTCAGTGCTTTATGGTGCTCTAATCTTCCTGGTACTGCCAGAAAAATAGCGATGTTTTCGATGAAGAAAGAAACGAAACCGAAAATGAAGGACATGAACCGCTACCAAATCTATCAAGACAGCCTGTCATTGCCCGAGGGTTCAGTTGGACGTTGATTATTTAAAATGAAACGCTTTCTTCTTCAATGCTCGGTGAACAGTGAACACACTACCCGGTCTTCGCACGCAGTACTGGCCTCCAGGAAAGCGAATCATATTAGTGTATAACCACTGTCATGCAAATGCAGCCGTAACACACGACCTCCGATTCCTCCAGCGAGTAACCAAATAAATCTCTCTTCAGAGACTGGCTGGTGTTGCACCCACTGGAATGTAGATGTGCGTTACGCGACAAATGATGCTGCAACAGCCTAACGAAGAGGAAGTATGAGTGCATTTTAATGTCTCATTGAGGTGAAGTAAATTAGAAATCGTGCGTGAACTCATTTTCCCATGGATGTGGGAGAACATCGGTGGCGACCCTGTTAATGCATCCACCTACGAATCAGAAAAAAAACAACGGAACGCTGAAGTCGTGATAGCGGACTGCATTTTGAGGTCTTCATTCCTGGTTTTAAACCACAACACATGTTTAGGAAATCTGCGAAGGAAGGCTACACAGATATTGTCTAGCAACTTTGTTCATCTTTTTGTTACACTGCACTGAAAACTTCAATTCATGACCACATACAGCATCCTGATACAGATATTTAGTTATTACGAATCGAGGAACTGTAAATGTTCGGGCACAACGTACGCACTGGGAAACGCTGTCACGACCTGCGTATTAGAGGTATTTGGGGCAGAGCCATCGACAATTATTTTTGTTGGGATTTCTTCATATCTTTACAGCTCAGCTTAATTTTTCATTATGCATTTTTACTCGGAACTGAAAACACACAATCCGATTACAAAATTAGATTTTATGTTTTATGCTTAGAGGCAGATAGCAATGCGAAGAACCCGAAAGAAAGAATGCAAATATAAAACAGGTTCCTAACACCAGTACATTCTAGAAGTAATGGACTTCCTGCGGTTTTGAGGATGAGTAGGCTTCTTAGATCAAACTAAGGAGATGAAAACAACTTCCACATGTAACCAAGTCATGACAGAAAGCAACAAGGGGTCGTTAGCACAGCGTCCTCAGACCACAGTACAAAGTCAAAATTTTTGTGGCTTAATCCAAAACAGAAGACTACCGCTTGATTACTCGGTGCTTCATGCCTTCCCCTCAACCTCGTCGTACAGTATCCGACTAAGGACGACTTCTTTCTGCACTGATCTTAAACAACAGTACGGTAATGAAACAACAGTCCCTCGTGTGTTCAGTCTTGTGATGATACTACTTAAACGTGCACTCGTGTGGCAATGTTAGCAGGGAGGTGTGTCCAGCAGCCAGTCGTCTTTGTGCCCGTTGGCACTTTCGCAAGCTGGACCGCTGCGTCCTAAATGTAACTAGTCAGTTTAAGGGATGAGAATGCCACGAAGCACAGGGTAGGTCTGGAAGCTATTGGAACCACGTTATGTCCACCACGTCTCTTTTCCTGTCACTGTTTGTATATCGTATTCGGAGAGGGGAATAGGAATTTTAAAAGATTACTCGTAATGTACGAACTTCGAGATATGTTCAGCGTATACAAGCTGCACTATTCCGTTCAAAATGGAAGACAGCACACATTAGTCAATTGCACAGAGAACACGTTTATTATTACCTCTATCACACATGTGGCTGTACGTATCATTTTCTCTGATATACAAACAATCTAACTACATCCGAAGCAAAATAGGACCCAGTCCTGTCCTCCAGGCCAGGCAGCACACACTTACCTCGACTGGATTAGCACGTGGATGTAATAAGTACATATAGAGTACAGTGTCGGGTTTGCGCTGTTAATGATAAAGTGAAAGGTACCAAATGACTCCAGTGCCATCAAATAGTCTGCTCCATTTAAAGAGTAGCAAGTAGGTCGCTGACATCAGTCACCACCAGTCGGATGGATCAACATCAGCGGAATCACGTGCCCTCACGTCACTCCTTCTTATGACATGGTGCACAGCCTGTTAATCGTGAACTTTTGCTTCCCAAACCGTTGCTGTGTTCCTTTGACAGACGCATCTATGAAGCTCGACATATTTAACTTCTTCCACAATACTCAGCGAATATTTACTTGGATTTTTGTTTTATTCCATGTGTGACTGCATTTCGATTCTGTCGAACAGAACAGTTAGAGGCAGAAAGCACGTATGGTCTGTCAGAGTTCACAAATTGTTTTTTAAGTCTATGTTTGTTTAAAAGTACTAAGACACACTATTTCGAAATTTCATAGTGTAGTTTTAACAGAACACTTTCCAGATATTTAAAAAGTGTTGCATAACAGGTCGTCCGGTAACATCTACCCGAAACATTGATTGCGACTCAAAAAAATGGTTCAAATGGCTCTGAGCACTATGGGACTCAACATCTAAGGTCATCAGTCCCCTAGACTTAGAACTACTTAAATCTAACTAACCTAAGGACATCACACACATCCATGCCCGAGGCAGGATTCGAACCTGCGACCGTAGCAGCAGCGCGGTTCCCGACTGAAGCGCCTACAACCGCTCGGCCACATCGGCCGGCTGATCGCGACTATTTTGAACAGTACAATGATGTGCAAAACTTACGGACGAAATAAACTGCACAGCCGGCTGTTGTGGCCGAGCGGTTCTAGGCGCTTCAGTCTGGAACCGCGCGACCGCTACGGTCGCAGGTTCGAATCCTGCCTCGGGCGTGGATGTGTGTGATGTCCTTCGGTTAGTTAGATTTAAGTAGTTCTAAGTCTAGGGGACTGATGACCTCAGATGTTGAGTTCCATAGTGCTCAGAGCCATTTGAACCATAAACTGCACATGCTATGTCACTGCCAAGTAACATAGCTTAATGAAACTTAGAGCGTACAAAGAAAGAAAGAACTGCTACAGTATAGGGGGAGGTAAAAAAAAAAAAGTCAAGAGACAAGCAGCAATGACACTCTTATTCTAAGACAATAATTACGCTTAAGTCGCCCCGATTTATGATGGTCCCCTGGACATTGCAAAAGGACATGATTCTTAATAGTGTGTGTGGTCACAACGGACGCCGATGCGTGCTCTCAACGTGCTCGCATGCTGGCCACGATGTTCTCGTGGTAGGGCGTTCCGTTCCTCCACCAGCCTGCTCGATGGTCATTGATGCATGTGGACGTGATGCAGTACGCCTGCCTAACGCATCACGCACGTACTCGATGCAATTTAAGTCGGGGAAAAGGCCTTATTCCTCTCTTTTCAAGAGCTCCTCCACCCGCGCAGATCGATGCGGTCGTCATTGCCATATATAAAAATAAACTCAGGGCCGAATGCACCCCTCAAAATACCCACCTGGGAAGGACTACAGTGTCACAATAACGTTGACCGTTGAGTGTACCGAGCTCCAAGATTTGGACGTCAGTATGTCCACGCAAGATTATACTTCCCTACACCATGACACCTGGACCACCAACACGATCACGTTCGACAATGCTGGGCATACCCTCGTATGGCGAGGCGTGGGAACACGTATTGCTCCCAGGAACGTTGTCGAACATGACCGGTTTCGTGGTCCAGGCGTTATGGCCTGGGGAAGCATAATGTTGAATGGGAATAATGGTCTCCAAATCTAGGAACACGGTACACTCACCGGTCCACGTTACTATGACCCGTACTCTTTCCCCGCGTGCGTATTTTGTAAGGTGCATTCGCCCCTGACTTCATTTTTATGGATGACAATGCATCGAAGAGCGCAGGCGGAGGAGCTCTTGGAACGAGAGGATATTCGGTGTATGGAGTGGTCTGCACGTTCCCCCGACTTAAATGCTATCGAGCAGGTGAGAGTGTTGGAGAGAGGTATTGCAGTGCCTCCACATGCAGTTGTCAGGCGGGGGTGGCGAAGGAACGGAACGACCTCACAACAACTCCTTTACCATCTTGTGGCCAATATGCGAGCATGTTGCAGAGCATGCAACACCATCCGTGATGAACAGATACGGTATTAAGGACCATACTCCGCCTTTTTCAATGTCCAGGGTACTATCAAGACTTCATATATTAATATCCTTTGAATAAAAGTGTCATTTCTGTTCGTCTGAATGCGTATTCCTTTCAATTACCTTCTGCGTTATACTGTAGCAGTTCTTTGTATGAATGGTCCAAGTTCCATATTACGTGGCAAAGACACATGATGCGAAAGTTACTTTGACCCTTACATTTTTCACGTCAGTGTATATATTGCTGAACTATGCAGCTGACGTACCTATTTACGAAAACAAATGGTTTGGTCCTTAGACGTAAAAGAACATTCCCACAATATAAACGTTCGCGAATGACTGCAGTGACACCATCTTTCCTAAAGCCAAAATTGAAGAATTCTGTCGGGAACGTCTAGTATTCTCCACAGCGATCACCAAGTAACTCTTTCTCTCGCTCACAAGTATCTCCGCTGTTCGATTTAGATATGTGCATCTGTGTGTTGGTCCCGCTTTTCCTGTTTCCTTATCTGGATCAAGATCCTTTGATTACTTTTAGTTACGGATTTGCTTCTTGCAATGAACGTCAAAGGTAAAGATTCCCTAGCGCCAATTTGTGATATAGTGTGAAATATTAGCTTGTATTTTTGCTGTCGGAATTGAAGATAATGTGCTAAGGAATGTGAACAAGGCGATGTTTATCCTCTCTGCACAAAAATGGAAAACGAAGGTTGAGCAATCGTTGCAAGTTTCTCTCGCTCACTAGTATCTCCGCAGTATTAAGTCCATAGCGTTGTAAACACACTGTAGTTCTTCGTGTAGTTTAAAACGTAATGCGCCAAAGATGCCTCTTGCAACCTGCGCATTCCTAGGACGCCGAGATTAGAGCACACCACAAAATTGGCTTCACTGATTTTTGAACACGTACCTTTTTAAGGCTTTAGCGAAGGTTCATATTGAGCCACTAGAAGAGCGATCATGAGTTTTCACCCCACAACAGTCCGACATCTGCCTTTAACTGCACGACGAAATGCACCGGAGTTTGTAAGGCAAATGTCTGCAGAAATTACTGCAGCAGTTTCGTTACGAACCGCGTATCATCGACTCAGAACAGTTGATAATGTCAACTGTGTATGTGTGTGTGTGTGTGTGTGTGTGTGTGTGTGTGTGTGTGTGTGTGTGTGTGTGTGTCTGTGTGTGTGTTCCCCTCACGTCACTGCTATGATCCTCTCATTTATTGTAGAGTTAGCAACTCCGATACTGGCTCATGAACGAATGTAGGAATGTGCTCTAGTCTCAGAAGATTGAATCGTGAATAGAGGAATGAATGAGGAATGTGCTCTCCACAGACAAATCTACTGGAAGTCTGCTGAATGATTTTCGCCGCACATTCATCTGCGAGGAAAAATGCCAGCCGGAGAAATCAGAGGATCGCTGTGGAAAGAGAGTGATGGTGCTGGTGGCGGTGAAGCCTTTGTCTGGGAAGGCATCATGATGTAAGGGGATACGAAGCTCCCCATCTTGATGGTCGTTGCACACGGTTAACGAAAGAGCACAGATATTCGATACCGTAACAACACTCGCGACCTTTTGCAGATAAAGGACAATAATACTCGACCACATCGGGCTGCGCTGGTGGATGAATGTGTTGCATGTGAACATACCCACCGGCTGCACTGTCCAGGGATGTCTCTGGATTTGAAGCCTATAGTGAGTCTCCCGGAAAGCATTGTGGGAGATTAACTGCAGCCAGCCAGCTACTTTGCTTTCTTTTGGAGAGGTGTAGCTTCGATTTGAAAACTTTTCTAGTAACATAATTTGAACATGGTTGCATGTCAACTGTCATAAGCTATCATTAACCTTATCCTGGTTCAATAACTCTTCCGATAGCCTGTTCAGGAAATATGCACTCTTTCCCTATGTTTAACTTTTAGACGCTATTGTAGGGAAGCTTGCTTTCTTGCTCAAATGGATATTTAGTTGGTTAATAATGCTGTAGCTAGTATATTTGTTCCTTCGTATTTGTAAACATGGTATAAAGTGGATTTGTGGACGAAAGGCAGCGATGCATAATAATTTAAACGGGTTTATTCGATGGTGGCTTGGTAAAGTCAGCGACACTAACTATGACATACTGCTGTCGGGAAGAAGAAATCGGAAGTTGTTAATTTTCATGGGGGAAGACATGGGAATCTCGGTATCAATCGCGGAATCTACAGCAGCGAAGTCTTAATTCTCCATAGTGATCATTAGAATTGTGCTTTCCCCCGTTTTCCGACCTCCTCCTCCTTTCAGCTGCTGAAGTATGACCAACACCATTTTGTCTTCATTGCTTTGGCCTCATACTAGCCCTCTCTGTATGTGTCAATAAATTTATTATAACGCTTGATTATAAAGCCAAGAATGTAAGTAAAACGAAACGCAAATACTGACGGTTTGTCTGCGCCCCTCGGATACCCTGGCGACGATTAGTATGTTATGCACACTGAATCAAATCCCATACTGTCAGTAATGGATACAGCGTCCGCCGACACGCATAGCTTATGTAGAAATGCCGTCCTTAATTTTGGTTGTGTTCACATGTGACTGGAACACTGATAAAAATCACTGCATGAATAACAGGGGAGTAAGGAATGGAAATGAAAAGGGATGGGAAAGAGACAGGAAGGAAATAATAATTTCCAGATGCACAGGACATTGCGGCAATGCAGTGGTGAGGGTTGAAAATTTATGCTGGACTGGGACTCGAACCTTCCCTAGAACGGTTGCCTTAACCGCCTCGGCCATTCGGACACATTTTCCGTAAGAGCCAAATTCCCAGCTTCCCACTCGCCGCAATGCAACGACACCCGTCCATTAACCCCCTACTAGCAGGCTTCTGATTTCCGTAGCAGTTCGGACGTTGGTCGTGCATCCGCACTGACACTTTTTCAAACTGCGGTCGCGGCTATAGGTATATAGACATGTGTGGTGTCTGTTCTGTGGCACATGTTCGACAAAACAGACCCCACTCATATCTATAAAAGTCACTGCTCCCGGGTGTGACAGCTGGCAAGTGAACAATCCCTTCACAACATATCCTGTACTTACATGAAACTTTCTATAATGGTGGTACGCAAACGGGACACCACGCAGAAAAGTCCTGGTTGGGTGGAGTGACACGAAATGCTTCAATCTTAATGTACTTCAGGAAAAACCCCACGATATAAACGGCCCAAAATTTGCAACGCCCTCATGACTTGCTTGGTTTAAATTGGAAACCTCTGACCAACAGTGCAGCAATACGTACCGCTTCATGTGCGATGGATGTAAAAGTGAACCTGCAGTTCACAAGAACGCTCTGTCTCTCCAATCCTGGACGGGACAATGCGGCTTGGATGCACTATTCAGTCTGTAAACATGGTTCGACAGGTCGTTTCGAGCTTAAAACGTGCATACGGATTTCGGCACGGAGATTGTCCGCGATATTGGCTTGCACCGCAGCTACATAATTCGAATAACCAACTTCTTCCACGAGGCAGAGAACGTCGAAGATCTGCCACATAGCGATCGCTTGCAGTCATGAACACCAGCTGAAGACAGCTACCTAGTAATTATTGCTAGCAGGTCCACCGAGGGGAATGCAACAGAACTACGTATTAATTTTTTGGATGTCTGCGTCGACCCAGAGAGTACTCAACCGTCTCCACACCATAAATTTGGCCTCTGGGTGTCAATTACTACCAACAGCACAACAATGCCCCCGTCCCTTCGCCGACACCGCCGTGCTCCTGGGATGGAATCGGGTTGTCTTCGGCGACGAGTGCAAGATTTGTCTGGCGCCTGATGATCTGTCATAGAAAAGTGTGAAAGCGGTCGGTAGCAATGTACGTCTCAGGTATGGAGTCCCACGGGTTTGGCACGAAGGTGAATCAGTCAAATTTTGGGTCGGTATCATGTACGGAAGTCTGACTGGGTTCATCGATGTCGAAGGTTATGGGTAACTAGAAGACAGTACTGTATCTGGACGAGATCTTCCAATATTTTGTCCGGAGCAACACATCACACCCGTCTCAAGAAAATTTTCCTCCAATCGCCAGGAATCAGAGGAGATGAACGGCCTGCGTTATCTGCTGAATGAACGCGACCTAGCGTGCTTGGGACTAATTGATACTCATGCTGCGTCGTCTTAGGAACTCTCTTCAACAACTGGGTGACCACAGGATGGCCGTCGTCTAAGAGAGGGACAGGCTGTAGCAGTAATGTCAGTTTGTCTCACCCTTTTTGTAGACACCGTGCCAACGATGATCCACGTACGCTACGAGGCCTGGGGTGGAGAAACACGATATCTAATGTTACCAAGCTGTAAATACTCAGTAAATCTTCGAATAAGTTTCATGGT
This sequence comes from Schistocerca serialis cubense, assembly GCF_023864345.2. NCBI lineage: Eukaryota > Metazoa > Arthropoda > Insecta > Orthoptera > Acrididae > Schistocerca > Schistocerca serialis. The sequence goes on along the minus strand of NC_064641.1, from coordinate 358,036,178 downwards.
GCATTCATAGATCTTTTCCCATCGACTTTAAGCCTATGCACATTCACAGGCGGTTGAAAACATTTTTCCGAGCAAATTATACGACGCATTTGTTAATGTCTGTATCTCGGACGTCTTTCCATGGTCAGTAGGCACATCAGATCGCCAAAACCAAAACAGTTCTGTTTCCAGTCCTCTTAATGGGTTTATTAATCAGTGTGGTTCCAAAACCGAATTGTATTTCTTGACAAGGCGTTGCAGAGCAGCACTGTATATCAATTGTTAAAGACGAATGCCGCTTTTAGTTAATTCTTTAGCGGAAGAGGATGTGACAAGCTGACGGTTTAAGTAGTGTTTTAGCTACACTGAGCTTAATTTCAATCGCAAGTACCTCATGACGACTAGTTTTTATTTGTCTGTATATAACATGCATGACATCTATACATTGCGATAATTAATTTGGTATCGCTTTTTGGGAGCTACAGAATAGCACAGCACTTAAAAGAATTATAGTCGCATATAGTAAAAGTAAACTATTTGGTCAGTACAAAAGAAAACCCTATTTCAAACGAAACGAAATTGCTGCATACAAGCAAAGTAGATCAGCGACTGAGATTGTTCTGTAAGAACGAGCACAACGGAAGAAGCTCTAAAGTTCTTTCATTTGTCGACTGTATCGTGAAGGATAGGCAAATGCTCACTCTGGTACAATTTGGACATTTCCAAATTAAAGGGTGACAATTATTGAACTATATGAAATAAAATCGTCATAACTTCAGAACGGTCTGCGTTAGGACGCTGAAACTGCACGGTTGTCCGCGCGACGTGATGGGAATTAGTACGAGCATGGTTGGTACGATCCAGAGACGAAGCCCACTTTCATTTGAATGGGTTGGTCAATAAGCAAAATTGGTGCATTCGGGGGACTGAGAATCCGCATTTCGCGATCGAGTGATGGAATAATGGGTGCGATATTCCTTGATAGTACGATGACTACCGAATGGCACGTGAAGGATTTGGAAGATGATTTCATCCCCATTATCCAAAGTGACCCTGATTTCGACAAGATGTGCTTCATGCAAGACGGAGCTCGACCCCATCGAAGCAGGAGAGTGAAGTCCTTGAGGAGCACTTTCGGGACCGCATTCTGGCTCTGGGGTACCCAGAGGCCAATGGCTTGGATCTCGATTGCCCGCCATATTCTCCGGATCTGAACACATGCGACTCCTTTTCATGGGAAATGTTAAAGACAAGATGTTTAGCACTAGCCCCAAAACCATTGATGAGCTGGACACAGCCATTCAGGAGGTCGACGACAGCATCGATGCTCCGACACTCCAGTGGGTGATGCAGAATTCCGGTATCCGCCTGAGCTACATCGTCGCCAATGATGCCAGGTATATCGAACATGTCAGAACCTAAATCCTAATATCTGTAGTCACGTTTACATGTTGAATAAGGTGTGTGCACGCAGTAGTTTGTAACCAGTTTATTTTTTTTTTAAATATAGTTCAATAATTGTCACCCCGTGAGTGGTTGTACCTCCATGCAGCTATCAGTTTTTTCGCTTTGGTTTAATACTTTGTCTTGTTACCAACCATCCAATTTCTTTATCATGCAGAGACGGCTATGTCAATCAATGAAACCTTCTTTGTACCTTTTATAAAGCGTTAAGAAGCAGCTGGCGAAAATCGTATTTACTTACCGGAAAATGCATGTTACTTGATGAGAAACGACTTTAACCTGTTACGCCTTTCGTGAAAGTCTGAAATTGAGACTGATTTCACGTTATTTCTAACGGCACATTTTACCAGAGAATCTTTACTGGACCAGAATGACGTTTCTGTGCTGAACACCTTAATATGGTTGCCCAAGAACGAACGGTCATCTCTCATCAGTGATGGATCTACGTATCTGCGAATCCTCTCACTTAGGTGTTCTCTCACACTATGGCACCTGTGTCTTTACCTCCAGCTCCACTTCCAACTGGCTGGACGGTTCTCTCTATACAGGTGCAAGCTGAGGTCCACTCTGCAGAGAAAACCGGGACTTGGCCCAAACGACGACCCCCGTCACTCTGGCGCTCACAGACGCTCCCTTGGGTTGTACATGGGTCACAGGAGAAGCCACACTCAACATCCGCCGATTTACCCTACGTTTTATGATACGCCTTCCTACTTTCCCACCCATCAAGAAGTACCTGAAGGAATACAACATTCTGTGGAGTGGATGGCCTATTATCTAGCTCAACAGGAGACTAAGCTGCCATCTTCGCCACGATACTTTGGAAGACATTTCTACTTCATTTTTAATATTAGGATCCACGTCACACTCCTTGATTTCCACATATTTTCACGTGCATGCAGCTTTATTTTGCTTCATAATTTGGGATCAATTTATGGTGTGTACTGTTCGAAAAACCAGTAGTTTCGTCTGCTTGGTTTCTTATCCGTTCATCTTTCCTTTTTATCATTTATATATTTGAAACGTAAAGTTTAGTTAGAATTCAGTTACTTTGCTAACTCTGATTTAATTTTTTATGCTTGCAACTTTATACTCTGCCAAAACTATGCATGAAACTTGACACTCACTGTTGTACACTATACAAATATGTAGTGTTAAAACGAAATACGAATACAGTGACAGATCTGACAGGTATCTCTCGTAATCTGCATACAGTGGTTAGCCTCATGAAATCCGTTTCAGTTTTGAACAAGTTACACATAAATATAGAAACAATTTAACGTACTGATGAGTACGGAGAGGTAAGAGCTCTCCGACTACACTGAACTGCTTGAATTCGTGATGATGATTATTAGTGTTTTAGGGCGCACAACAGCGAGGTTATCAGCGCCCGGCTTGAATTCGTGACTGGACTAGAAGCTAGATGAAAAATATTTCAAATGACACGAAGCGTCATGGCGAGGATCAGGAACACACAAATCTGACATAACTTCGCTCATTTCACGGAATGCATCTGCACAAAACCGTGTGGGACATCCCAGAGGTTGAGACTTTGAGAGTCATATACGGGACGAGCGGAGTTCAGTTCCACACTCGTTTAGGTCTTCCTCAAAATGGAGAAGAGTGACTGTGTTTTTTTAAGAATAGATTACGGCCATCACCCACTCCATTCTTCAACCGACGTGGCGCTTGATTTCTAATGACCTCACTTCCCACCCCTTTTTTCTTCTCTTTTGCTGCTACACATCTAGAAAAGTGATCGTAATGGACATTCGTTGAGACAGTTGCCCCGCTTTCCACCTACGGGGAGTTGCCGGTCCCTGGACTTCCCTGACAGAGACGTCCCAGACCACGCACCCACGAGGCGCGGCTCAGAGACGTCGCAGATCGCTGGGGCAAAAACCGCTGCATGCTGCGGTGCGGCCGCGGCCGGCTGGCAGCGAGCGGTGCTAACTACCCTGGAGGCCCCTGGCCCCAACTTTCAATTTGGCACACATTATAATGCGGCGGGTCCGGCCCGCCAGCCGCCACTTCTCACAGTCGGCGGGCCGCGCCGACGCTGCTTTCGCGCCTTCCTTCGCAGCCGATCGGCAGTCGGACCGCCCCGTTGTGTGTTTCGAGTACTCTGCTGAGCCTCCGTGATGAAAAAGCTGCCAAAACGCGATTCAAATTGCTGCAAGCGAAGAGTCTGGCAATAAAGTTGACTCGATAGAGCGCACCGGCGGCCAACATCCGACGCGGTAGATTACTTCGGCGTTTTATTCCTAGCATCTCTCCATACAGTCAATTCAGTTTCCCTTGTAAGTTCATCTCTACAGGAAAAAGAGCTCTTCATCTCACGGCGGACAGCTGACACGACGGCTGACATAACTCCTCCGTGATTTGAAGCCTTTCAAGTGATTATCCTTTCCTTTGTGTGAATGTAACACAAAGATATTCACACTGAATTGACAAAAACATTTATCTACATTATACTGTGTACGTAGTGATTCACTTCCAGAGATATGGGTTTGATACGTATTGGGTAATACGAACAATACACCGCCCGCATCTCGTGGTCGTGCGGTAGCGTTCTCGCTTCCCACGCCCGGGTTCCCGGGCTCGATTCCCGGCGGGGTCAGGGATTTTCTCTGCCTCGTGATGGCTGGGTGTTGTGTGCTGTCCTTAGGTTAGTTAGGTTTAATTAGTTCTAAGTTCTAGGCGACTGATGACCTCAGCAGTTGAGTCGCATAGTGCTCAGAGCCATTTGAACCATTTTTTTGAACAATACACCATTGCTTGTTTCTACGTTTAAATTTCCTACGAGCATTAACGCAAATTCTAATTCGGCAGGTGAGTAATACAATGTATCCTTACCACACGAACTTGGCTCTACTTCTCAATAAGCGTCAACCGCATTCTCGACAAACGTTAAGGAGTACTGAACAGTTTCGTGCGCGCCAACTGTTCCGGTACTTCGTGTCTGGATTCAGTCACAGCTAAGATTGGCTAATGGGGAGTGAAAAAGCGACATTGGAAAACGTGAAAAAAATAGTATGTAAACAGATTAGACGCTGATTACATACTTTAGTCTTGAGTCATACCTCGTGTTCATCACACGGAAGTGAGGTCTGGCGAGGGAGTCGGCTTATAAATGTATTGCTTCCTGCAACAGCGGTCTCGATACACGCCGTTGTTCGTCATTACATTTTCTTCCTCTTTGGCTTCTTGCTGTGAACCTGAGGCATAGTCGTCGTCCTCGAGACAGCCACTGACGGAGTGGCAGCGGAACTGAGGACTCCGAATTAATAATCGCTTATTTGCCATACGTCAAGAGCTCCGAACTGCGTGCCGGAACTGAACGATCAGAACGCATTGTCATGCGCTTAAATCGTCTCAGCAGCGTGCAACACTGCCATATATCAGTGTCCATACTGAAAACGTTATTCCCTCATCATCGAACAGGTGAATCTACATTGAGATGGGATAGACAATGCAAACTCGTTCCTTTCTAAGACACTGCATGTATTTATCGACTGGAAACGACACATACTTCTCAGAACTTTGACAAAGAGGGTGAAGATCAACTGTGCTGCAACTGTGACATCTGAGAGACCTTGCAGCAACTTTCAAATAAAATAATGACATATATTTCCCGTGTGTTAAGTGTGAGCTCTCGGCGAAGAGAAGTAAGGATGCCGGTTCTCCAAACAGCGGTTTCATAATGTAGAAGGAAATAAGTCAGTTACAACGTAGCACGAGCTCGTGTACGACAGGAATTGAAAGGGGCGCGCGATTTCCAAATGAGTCATCCAGGCAGTTCTCTTCATTGGATCAGGAAAACAACGCAAATCTACGATGTATTGTGATTATCAGCAAGGATCTGAAATTCGCACCTTATGAATGAAAGTCCACTGCCTTGAAATGTGAACGTAATGACGTGTGTAATGACCGGTTAACTGAACTTCGTGATTTTTTATGGGTTATCTTATTTACTTTTCAGTTACGGTACAATAATGTTAGTGAACCTGCTTTCACCAACCCAAGTAACACACATGTCCCATGCAAGCAGTTGCAACCCAAGAAGCTTAAGCAGATCACTTACCTTGCAAAGATCTCTTGACACCAAAATGAGACCATGTTCAATAGATGGCTGCACGGGGAGAAATTAGCATTCTCCATTCGATTTCCCAGACCCCCGTCTAGATCAACATCCATACTCTACAAACCACTGTGAAGTGCATGGCAGAAACACCAGTTTTTAGCATTTCTTACCGTCCCATCAGCATATGGAGCGTGGAAGAATGATTTCTTGAAGACCTCTGCGCGCTGGAGTAAGTCTAAACTTTTCGATCCCAATGGGAGCTATACGTAGGAAGGTTACAGCCTAGTGTATGCCTAGATTTCTCACTTAATACTGGTACTCGTAACATCGTAGACTTTCACGGGATGGTTTACGGTCTGCCTTCAAGCGTCTGTTGCGTCAGGTTTTCACCATCTCTGTGCCGCCTCTCCCAATGGCTCAAACAAACTTGTGACCATTCGTACTGTCATACTGTATTCGAACTTCCTCCGAACTAGCGATATGGCATTCACCCATCGCGTATCGTCTAGGCGATTGCGCCTGCGTATCCTCAGCGAGCTGTAGACAATAACAATGTCACGTCTGGTTCCCAGAAAATAAAACGCAAATTTGCACGATTGTCATTGCACTCCAAATTTACGGAAGCTCGAAACTATTACAAAACTTTAGCGATTAAGAGACAAGATTCTTCCAGCAATGGCGTGACGAGGGGCGGAAACAATTTGGCGCGTAACAGGTGAGAGCATGGAAAGAACGTGCTCGCAGCAAGGTATGGGTGTGCCGGCCAGACATGTGGCATGGGCCGCGTGGCGCGTCTCGGCCCTGGGGCGATGCGGCCCTTGCAGAGCACACGTCAGCAGGGCTGCTCGCCGCAACGCGCGCAGGGCAGCATCCGCAAGCGCCTCACACCCCCGCAACCACGTGCGCCAGCCACACATCTGTCAACGCTACTCAACCCTTTTACCATAGCATCATTGTTGGTGCACATTTATTAGTATAACACTTGTTCATAACATGAAGTGAAAGCTGTCACTGCTGTACTGGGCAAATCACTACTTCCTTCTCTGAATGTTGTCTTTACAATTACCAATAGCGACTACTATAAGACTGCTTGCCAAATTGGGTCCCACACTTTTAAGCGCCTACGTACATGACATTGCACTTCGTTTCCACTAAGCAAAACATTTTTTCTCCTTACGTACATGTATCACAAGCGACGCCATTTTTTTTACCTCTGCAATGAAATTTACATTGTTGGAAAGCAAATGAAGCAAAGCAGAAAAACAGTTACGTATGCACAATGAAATCGGAACCTCTGAACTTTTTGATACGAAAGATGATCTCGCCTACAAATGAACGTTAACGTCGTAGAAGCTAGCATTACGCGAATTTATCAAGAGGACGAGATCCGTTACAAAGATTCTCTGTAATCACTACGTAATTCGATAATTTGCATTGATGATTAATCAAGCGTAACACAGTCCCTGTTTGCAACTCTAGTGATTTTAAACACACATTTAGCATGCACAGAAAAGGCGGGCGGCAGACAGTGAAATAATCTGTAAGTCGAGGCAGAGAAAGCAGTCGCGGGTGATAGCAAAATCGCAGCAGTAGCGCGTCGTTAACTGATTACTTACCGAAACTGCGACTTGTACGCGTCCAATTTACACCCTGCTGCTTTATCCCAGGGCAGCGGACGACGTGGCAGCGGTTTATTCCAAGAGTCTCCTCCGCCGAAGCTGCAGTGATGTTGCACAAGTGACATGGCGACTATCAGCGGCCGCAGTCTGCATAGTAACACGGGTGTACGTCACGGGGCCTCTCCGCACGGCCGCGGAGCCGGCCGAGGAGGAGGGCGCTGGAGGGGGGCGACCTTCGCCGGCTCCTGCCCGCCGCTCAATAGGAGTCAATCGCCGCAAAACAGCGCATTACACGCCCGAATCGCGTGCATCGCGACCTTTGGCAGCCGATGGATCCACAAAGGTGCACGTTTTCGACCTGGAAAACAATGAGAAAATTCGTCATTAGTACGAAAGTCGGGACTGGGAGAGCGAGGTGGGGGGCCTAATGGAGGGGAGACAGATGCTGAGTGATCTCAGGGCAACATGGCCGCCGGCCTTGCGAAAAGGAGAAAAAAAAGTCGCGAAGCCAGCGCCGCGCCGCGGCCGCCTGACGAACTCGGCGCTCGGCTCGCCACGGCAAGACAAAATGGCCGTCGCTCAGGCGCGGCTTCGCCGTATTTCGCGGGTTCAATAATTTTTTCCGTGGCTTTCGAGGTGAATAATTCAACTTTTTTGTACGTAATACGGTGTTCCGAGAAATAATGCATCTTATGGTGCAATGAAAGTTAACTACCGAAATTTAGATTACTCTTAAAAAATTGATTTACGGGTACCCACGTGGCGTAGAATGCTCCGCTATACAAAATAACACAAAACTGATAATTTTTAGACACTTTAAAACATTAATGCACCGTTTCTAATAATTATTTTTAGAAAATAATTTTCACGACTTCTGAAAATTACTTCTAAAAAAATTATCACATTTTTGTGACGTAAGTAGTGGAAGGTGATCGGGATCACATGGCATTGATTTACATTAAGAGTGTTAATCCGAGTGAAATGAAATAAAGTGCACAGAGAAACACGAGAAAATACTGGCAAACGACACTGATATGTAACATGATAGCAAGTAAACTGTACCATTCGAAAATGTAAGCAAAGGGAAAGAAACAACACTTGCAATAATTTTGTTCGTAACAATTCAATACACAATCTGTGGTGATGGAAACGACAATATATTGCTTACACGTTAATTGTCTGACATTCATATACTGACTACAACAGCGTTTATATCTCTAAATACGATAACAGCTCGTCGGCATCGAAGGGTTGTTCTTAACAAGGAGAGAGTTGAAGTTGAAGTGTTTGCCATCTAAAGTGAAAGAAGAAATTCAAAACATACACTTTCTAAATGCACGAAAGTAATATAAAATGTAAAATATGTGATACTCCCAGACGAACGAAATTCCGCGTTCAATTTATGCTGAAATTCGCGGCGAAACCGAGGGAAGTGTGTCAGTTGAGCAGACCGCGGGCCTCGGGCACCCTCTGCGGGCCCCTCAGACATGTGCTGTGCAAAAAGTCCAAAACCAGCCGGCGGCCTATTTGATGGATGAAAGCAATCGCGTACAGCCACTGCACCCAGGGCACACACTCTATGGCTCTAATATACACCATCCTCCATTTTTTCGTCGTCAGTTGCAAGGGGTTGAAACGAAGTTAACAAATGACTGGAAAAATGGCCAGGATCCGCGATATAGCCTTCAAATTATTGGGGTCACCGCCCAAATGGTAGCCCCACCCGTGTTCTCCAGCAAATAATCACTCTTATTATAAAATTCGTTTGCAGTGTTGCAAAGTCCAATGATGTACATTTTGGAATAGTTATACAAAACTGAGAATTTGTCTAAGGATGAAAAAATGTCTGAAATATAACAATCAGATATCGTCAAATGAGTCAAAATTAATACATCGAAGTGATTTTCGGGATAGCTAGACTGATAAACATTTCTGATGGATTAATATGATCCATAAGACAGCTCATTTTGAGGCAACGCTGGCACAGAAAACTTTCGTCAGAGTGATATCCGGTGACCGAACGCGAACATCGCGTATGCCATTGCTCAGTTCTCTCAGAATACTCCCTCTACCACCCCTGCCTAAATACTCCATCATGTGATTTGTTGACAATGAGGACTTATTCAGAAGAAACTGCAACAGGAATTCAATGAACACGGAAAAATAGCTGCTCTTGGATAACATTTCCTTAAACATTGCACAGAAATGTGTGCACTATTCAGTAGGTTTCATGTTCAATAAACTTCCCTCAGAATTGAAAAAAGAGTGATAGCTCCAAGTCTTCAAATCTGTGATGAACCTTTTTTTGTGGCACTTATCTTCTGTTCTGGCCAGAAGTTTCTCACAGTAGTTGTGAACTTTTCTCTGTAACGTGTTATATTTATTCGCATACTCTCACAATTTGTGTTTGATTAATTCTTTTTCCTGTACAGTTTCTAATTAGCGTTCTTTAACAACTATGTACTATCTCGTTACATGACCCAGTATCTTTGGCCCGCATGGTCTCACAGAACCCGATAAATAAACAAAATAAAAAATAAAATTCCGAATTCGGCGGAACCGAAACACCAGAGGTTAAGACTACACTTCGCATAGCAAACCCGATGTGAAATAGAAAATAGCCAGTACCGCAACCACAGTGCCAGACTGTGGTAACGTACTCGTATTAACATATTATCAACGCGAGCATATACGAAAATTCACAGAAATTACTACCCTGAAACGACATGCTGCCTTCTCTATTTCTAGGAATTGTCGACGTACGGTACGTAAACAACATGTACTAAATTTTTGTCAGCAACCCTCCGATAACGGACGTAGCGTATCACTTTTGGGTGAGCCAGTGGGTGTCGTGGCATTGTTAAGGGAGGCACTGCTAGTACACTAACATACCAAACATAACGGCTCATCTGCGAATACCAGCACTCCACCGTGACCCATTCCGTGATAGTGCTTTTTAATTGTTCTCGCAAAATGCTATATAATAATGAATCTTTAGCAAGGAGCTATGTCCGCTTTTTTATACCGTTGTGAATTGTCTCCAATAATCAGTTTCCAATATAACATTAACTTGAATAATATATGAATGTCAAAATTTAGATTTTCACGTTTGTAATGGATTTAATCTTTGATGCAGTAGGTGAATTTGACATTGACCTTAGACCAGAGGTGTGATGAACGAAACGGAGACTAGTGAGGACACAAACTCAATTTCCCAAAGGAAAATAGTTATCATTCAGATATTGCTCCTTGTAGATGTCTTCAAATACCATAGATTAATAACACCAAAAATTACGGTACATTGTACAGGCGAAATTATTAGAATCGGTCACGTTTCAGACAGTTACTGATATCCAAATTCAGTAACTGCGATGTGGATTTACGCGGTGAGTTAATACTATAGCCACGGTTTTAACAGATATCCTTAATTTCAGTGCACTTAGTATGAGACAGGACACCGTACATAAACGAAACTTAATTAGCTCTCTAATCACTGATAACGTTTTGACGTAGAAGCCATTGCATTAGTTCCTTTAGTAATCTAGAGGATGCTTGTCGCTACATTTCTCTCTCCCCAATGTTTGAGTCACACTGGGTCTCTTGGCATTTCTGAAGTGCTATCACAAATGAAAATTGAGAGTAGTAAAAAAATGTATTACCTATTGAAGATATTGTGATGTATATGTTTTTGTATCCGTAAAACAGCATTCCTGGAACATGAGCTGAAAATTTACTACGATCACGAGCAGCTAGGAGTAATAATTTTAACTAGGAAGACAGTGGTGATTAAGTACGTATGATACCGGCAACGATATTAGCTTACAAAAACATTAAATGCGACCCCATTTGAGTGCGCTCCATCGTCAGGTATGTTGCATACAGAAGTGCTGCTCACCATATCTATTTGAACCCGCTTACTGTGTTCCTGCCTTGGTCTCCCCCTGCAGTTTTTTCAACCAAGCATCCATCCATTATCAAATTGAAAATTCCTTGATGCCTTCACACCTGCCCTCTCGATCGTTTAAAGTATATAAATAAAATTTCAAAGAACGTCTGAAAAAAAAGGAAATATTTTTCTGACGAATCCACAATTGGTCCAAGCGGCACACAAAGCCAGTGATAGATGATGGAGCTCTGAAACGTGTATCGGAAATAATAACCTATAAAAGTAGCAATAAAGACAGTCGATAGATTAAATACGACCCCACTAATTTATAACTTTTGAATACCGTGTCAATGAACTGAGCTTCACCGCAGTTCGCCTGTGTCGTAATTGTATTCTGAATAGGAATGAGTGTGTGGGTTGGAAGAGCGCTGGGGAGGACGATGAAAAAACATCGGTGTGGAGAACCAACATATCACGTTGTTCGTGTTATACGGCGGGCTTACGCCTGTGTCTAGGTAATGCCGGCTGCCAGACGCGCGGCATGGCACTCAGCTAGCCGGCGACCAAGGAGCAAGGCAGCGAGCCGTTTAATAGCAGCCAGGAATGCCGTCCGAGCGGATTCACAAATCAACAGCCACCTAGTGACGTCTGCATTCCACAGAAAACCCTCCGCGGCGGCAGCTGTTCTGCGCCGGTACCGTAAACCGAGAGCGCGTCGACGTGTGGGTCGCCAGCGGCCGGCTCGTCTGGTCGCTTCCTGGAAGGCAGCGGGTCCCTCGTCGGCGCGGTATTTAGGTCGGTCCGCGCTTTCTCGCGTGCACTATGAATGAACGGAATAACGGAGACGGCCGGGAGGGAGCGCGCCAGAGCCGGCGGCGGCCGCTCAGCCCGGCATTCCCTGGCCACCGGGTAAACGACCTTTAAATCCCGACCGCCGACCTCCCTTTCATTCGCCGCCTGCCACCGCCCTCTGCCGACGCGCACTCCTCACGCGCCTCTCAGGCATTTCAGCAAATCTAGTATCGTACCGTGTTTCACACTACTCAGAGTGAAGATTCGCCCCTGTCTACTGCCCATACAACGGCAACTACACAGTACGCGTGAAAAGTTCGGTGAACGGTCTCAGGAAACCAGAGCTACGAGGGCGTGCTCAAAAGTAATACCTCCGAATCTTTTATGTGAAAACTCTTGAAGCTTTTTAAATGAAACAAACGTTACAGTTTCTTAGACTTTCCCGGCGATTCGTTGTCATCACGTAGAATCGGTTACACTGCCGGTGGACTGTGTCTTTCCAACATGATGTTACGATGTCCTAACTCGGCGTCTTTATCTGGTTTTTCCTTCTCAAGAAACATGAACAGCAACATTGGCTTCTTTAACGTTAATGTTATTCCTTCTCAGGAAGCACCTGATGAAGACGCTACTTACGACGTCGAAATATCGTGTTCGGAAAACGCGGACCACGCGCAGTACACGCGAGTCTACGAGGTAACAAAAACGTTATTAATATTCTATAGCTTTATTCTTCAAGTCTACACATTTGCAGCTCTCTGCTGCTAGACGACTCCGGATTGTAGCGTTTAACATGGCGGTGTGTGACACAACTATGTTAGTGCGCGAGAAACAGCGTGCTGTAATCGAGTTTCGAACTCTTAAGAGTTCGTCCACACATAGAGCACCCTCTCCTTCAGCATGAGAATGCCAGACTACACACGAGCGCTGTGACGACTGCAAAAATCCAAAGCCTCGGGTTCACCGTCATCCATCATCCTCCACACAGCTACGAGTTGCCCGCAACAGATTTTCATGTGTTTCCAAAACTTAAAGAACACTTTCGAGGATTTCACTTTCATAGTGATGAAGCGGTGCCGATGAAGTTGTCGTTCCGTCTACTGTAACAGGATGGTCTCTCATTGGGAGAAATGTGTTCGTAGGCAGGGCGACTATGATGTAAAATAAATATGTAGATATGAAGAGTAAAGATGTAGAATGTCAATAACGTTTGTCATACTTCAAAAGCTTTAAAAGTTTTCGCTTAAAAATTTGGAGGTATTAATTTTCAGCTCACCCTTTATAAACAAAATACCTTTATTGGTCTTCAAAATATGACCATTAGCTACAACACACTCCCGACATGTGTTGTAAAGCTGTTTGGAAACAGTAAGCAAACACTTCTTGTGGAATCACTCTAAGCTCTGTAATCACGATTTGCTGGATGTTCGTGAACAATAGTGCTTACACCCTTGGTTAACTTCAACTCTTCTGCTCTCATTCTCAAAGACAGCCGCCGATCACCCGGAAGCATCCTTTGCAGTCGTTCGATATCGTATGGGATTGTACGTGTTGACTCGAATCCGGTTCATCCTCGACGCCTCCCTTTCCATCTCTGAAGTATATAAACCCTCAAACAAAGCATATAAGCCCCTCAAACACATACTGTATTCTCACTGCTTCAACACCGTACACTTGCACTAGCACCTCAACAGCCTCCGTCGCCATTTTCTCCTAATTTGAAGCAAAACTTCACGTTAATTCGCTGCTCTAATTTGCAGTCATAGGAATGCAACGGATGGGGCGATCTGTGGCTGTCTTTGAGAATGGGAGCAGGAAAGGTAAGCAAAGACAGTGTAAGCACAATTGCTCACGAATATTCCTAGACGTTGTGGATATCCAACAGCGAATGACCACAGTGCTTCGAGCGATTCCCACAAGAAGCGCTCGCTGGCGGTTTCCAGCAGCTTTACAGCCCTTGTTAGGAAGGTGTTGTAGCTAATAGTGATTACTTTTCGGGAGGCCAGTGAAGGTATTTTGTTTGTCACTCTTGTTACCAACTTTTCAGAGTCACCTTCTATCTTACGAAATTGTTCTGGAGTGGGTGAGAGTTCGGTAGATTTTAAGCGGAATGAAGCTACCTCTGATAGCCGTGAATGAGATGGCTGACACGGCAAACTAATTAGCCAATGAAACTTCCAGCTACATTAAAAATGTGCAGGACTGCGAGTTAACGATTGGCTAGGACTCAACTGAACTCGCTAATACGCGAATTCGTTATTACCTCCAGCTAAGGAAGAATAAGTTTAGCTTAAGATCGAAGGCGAGGACGACGACGTTAATGGCTAAGCATAAAGTCGGATCGGACAATTAATTCAACGTTGTCTCTTAAAAGGCATCGTCACAGTATTCTCCTTAAGTAATTTACAGAAATCATGCAAAACCAGATTCCGGGTTGAGATGTGACCCATGCTATCCCTGAAAACTAGTCCTGCGCCATAACAAGGGTGCCACCTTGCGCAGTTCAGTTAGCCTTATGTCAACTGGACGTTAAAATCTACATTTCCCTTCTCCTCTCGTCTACCTATCTCTCTACCTACCAATCTCGTACAGAAGAATTACCTGCTGACCACTGACATGCCAGATGTAGTAACAAGTCGGGTGCTAGTCAACCGTCCGCTCTTTCCTTCGTATGTGAGTCGGGGATAACATGCCTCCTAACTCTGTAACGAAAGTACTATTTCTATAAATCTGGACACCCGGAGTATTTTTCTGACAAGAGCTCGTATGATTTATTTGTTCGTTGGTGTCTTTCTTACCGCCGCCATCCTTTCTTATGTGTGAGGCGTGACTGATTCTTTCCTTTTTCTTCCCCATAGTTACACATACCTGCCGAGTAAGAGGAGGAGAACTGCAACTGACAATGAAGTAATTGTGAAGTAGTCAACATACCGGAAAAGAACTACCGTATAGAGAATACAGTAAGCGCTTCACAAGGCACTAACGAGTGATACTTACGAGTGCGACGCGGTAGTATAAATGTCAGAAACCCATAACGTGACACGAACTTCAAACAACTATAATCCGAACACTTCCTACTGTAAATCCTTCTTAAAAAATATTTGACAGAGTACCTACCTACCTCAATACCTACCTACCTCAATACGAAATGAACATTTACGTACTCAGTATACAGAGTGTTACAAAAAGGTAAGGCCAAACTTTCAGGAAACATTCCTCACACACAAAGAAAGAAAATATGTTATGTGGACATGTGTCCGGAAACGATTACTTTCCATGTTAGAACTCATTTTATTACTTCTCTTCAAACCACATTAATCATGGAATGGAAACACACAGCAACAGAATGTACCAGCGTTACTTCAAACATTTTGTTACAGGAAATGTTCAAAATGTCCTCCGTTAGCGAGGATACATGCATCCATCCACCGTCGCATGGAGTCCCTGATGCGCTGTGCAGCCCTGGAGAATGGCGTATTGTATCACAGCCGTCCACAATATGAGCACGAAGAGTCTCTACAATTGGTACCGGGGTTGCGTAGACAAGAGCTTTCAAATGCCCCTATGAATGAAAGTCAAGAGGGTTGAGGTCAGGAGAGCGTGGAGGCCATGGAATTGGTCCGCCTCTACCAATCCATCGGCCACCGAATCTGTTGTTGAGAAGCGTTCGAACACTTCGACTGAAATGTGCAGGAGCTCCATCGTGCATGAACCACATGTTGTGTCGTACTTGTAAAGGCACATGTTCTAGCAGCACAGGTAGAGTATCCCGTATGAAATCATGATAACGTGCTCCACTGAGCGTAGGTGGAAGAACATGGGGCCCAATCAAGACATCACCAACAATGATGCTAGTACTGTAGAGCAATGAGTCGCATGTCAACACAAGCACCGAAGTCAACATTTCCTTCCTTCAATTGGGCCAACTGGCGGTGAATCGGGGAAGTACAGTACATACCGACGAAACTAAAATGAGCTCTATCATGGAAATTAAGCGTTTCCGGACACATGTTCACATAACATCTTTTCTTTATTTGTGTGTGAGGAATGTTTCCTGAAAGTTTGGCCGTACCTTTTTGTAATACCCTGAATAAAACAGAATGACCAGCGGCAGAATTAAAACTTTGAAATTAATTATAGTCATTCTTTAAGCTTTATTCTATGAATTGGTTTAATGTAAGACGAATTTACTAATTGATGAAACTTTTCTAATTGTATCTGCGGAGCACACTGTGACATTTGCAGCAATTCTGATTAATAAATCGTTGTCAAATTCAATTGGATCGGGTTACTAAGAAGGCAGGATTCTTTACGGACATCTATTGTTACTCTTTATAAAATCCAGAAACTGAAGAGAAACTCAACACTATATAATATGTTTGTAAGATTTAAGGCATACAAGAAACATCTGAAAGAAGAGAACACAGTTATTAGATAGTTTCGCATGGCCGCATCATATTTCACTCTCCATGGCATGGCCACATTTATTGGCAACAATAAAATTATAGCGAGTGAGGTAACCAATAGACGTTAGCAAAATTAACAAGAGCAGACTGTGTGCAAGTGTCTAGGGATAGCAGCTTATACTGGAAGTGAATACATATTTATTTTCTGGGTGTATTCCAATCTCTGTCTTCCCTACACTTTTTACGCTCTACACCTCTCCCTAGCACCATGGAGGTTATTCCCTGATGTCTCACACACGTGTCCTGTCACCCTGTCCTTACTTCTTGTGAATGTTTTCCATTCGTTCCTCTCCTCGCCGATTCTGCGGAGAACCACCTCCACGTAATTTCCAACGCCTTCTGTGTATTAGCCTTGTAATCAACTTGGATGCAAGGGCTGTAAGGCTGATTGTGCGATAGTTCTGGTAATTATTTGCCTTTACTATCTTCGGGATTGTGTGGATGATACTTTCCCGACCTCTGATGGTACGTCTCCAGATTCATAGATTTTACGCACGAAGTTGCGTAGTCACTTGGTTGCCACTTCCCTCAATGATTTAAGAAATTCTGCGCTATTTGACCGATTTCTTTCGAAGCAATATTAAACTTTGATTCTAAAATTTGTTCCCCTATGTCTTCCATATCGACTCAATTCTTCCTCAGTCACATCATCAGACTAGTCCTTGTAGATGCCTCCAATGTACTACTTCCACTGTCCACTCTCCCCTGCGCTTAACACTGGAGTTCTCTTTTGCACAGCCGCGCGGTTAGAGGCACCATGTCATGAATCGCGCGGCCCCTCCCGCCGGAGGTTCGAGTCCTCCCTCGGGCATTGGTGTGTGTGTGTGTGTGTGTGTGTGTGTGTGTGTGTGTGTGTGTGTGTGTGTGTGTTGTCCTCACCGTAAGTTAGTTTAAGTAGTGTGTAAGCTAGGGACCGATGACCTCAGCAGTTTGGTCCCTTAAGAATTCACACACACACACACACACACACACACACACACACACACAATTGCACTCTTGATGTTGACAACCTTGCTCTTAATTTAAGATTCTTTGACTTTTCTGCTGAATCATTTATTGCTACCTCCGTTTCTTTATCGATTCCTTCTCATTTTTCCTGTTCCTATTTCGCCTTGGCTTCTCTGCTCTTCCTGTTTGTATTTCGATACTCCTGACTTTCCCTGAACATTTTTGCACTTCCTTCTTTCGTCGAGCAACTGAAGTATTTCTTTTGATACCCAAAGTTTCTTCAACGTTACCTTCCTTGTAACTATGTCCGTCCAACCGCTGCGATTGCTACAATTACGTTCGCCTTACAACATGAAAAAAACATGGAGTTCACAAGTTGACATTTCCTATCCACGTCTGAAAGCAGGCTCAATACACGACTGGCTAAAACAATTATCGTACGTTAATAGGGCGTATTCAGTCAAATGCCGCACTAGTCGCGCGTGTATTCGTGTAAAGAGACGATGACAAAAAAAAATGGTTCAAATGGCTCTGAGCACTATGCGACTTAACTTCTGAGGTCATCAGTCGCCTAGAACTTAGAACTAATTAAACCTAACTAATCTAAGGACATCACACACATCTATGCCCGAGGCAGGATTCGAACCTGCGACCGTAGTGGTCGATCGGTTCCAGACTGTAGCGCCTAGAACCGCACGGCCACTCCGGCCGGTCAGACTATGACACAGCAAGGCTCTGGGAATGCAGGAATTTTCGGCAAAATGCACTGATAAATTCCTCTCGTGATATTAACCGAATTATGTCTTCTTCATTTCGGGGCGACGTTTCGGCACGTTCGTTACTTCTCATTTTCCGGCAAATTCAGAAGATGACAAAAAGCAACTTGTCGAAACGTCGCTGCAAAACGAAGATATTATTCGGCTAATTTCCAGATGGATTCAGCAACGACGCTTTTGAATTCTCATTTAAAATTTATGTATTTTCCATGCACATGTCTGGTCACTGAAGTCCAAGTATACTTTTCAATGTTGTTTCACATATTAAGAGCTAGATGTGTCTCCGGGTCCACAATATTCCTTTAAACTTTTTTTAATGACAATGATATATGATGAGGCCACCAGACCGATACAGAGGTGCCGTCTCAAATTGCACTAGAGATTTAGAGTTTTTTCGACAGCTGAAGGAACGACAGTGCGACATGGCATCCGGCATAAATCCACACAAAACGTAAGGTTCTTATGCCGCCCATCTGCATCACGTATCAGAACGAATGTAACACACAAAACCATATTATTTTTAATGCAAGGAAATTTGAATGCATAAAACAGACTAGTAGAACTTTGAGAAATGGTGCCACGTTCAATAGTTTTAGAAACGCATTATCTTTACACAACTTTTTCCATACTAAAGAAAATTTTATAATCTTTGTGCTGCCCTGCACTGTAGTCTGTTACCGCGTTGGTTAAGATACTGGACTTGAATTCGTAAAGATGGGAGCGGTTCATATCCTGTTTTGATTTAGGTTTTTCGTGGCTTCCTAAGGCAAACACCAGGATAGTTATCTGAGTCATATTTATGATAGTTAACGCTGTTTAAAAGACGGTATGACCTACTCCGAAAAAACGTCGAGAGCCACGAAGAGACTGAAGATTAGAGTTTTAAGCTAATATTACGTAGTAATTCGGCAGGAAATGATCTGATAAGAGACAACTTTGCACATTCCTTGAAGAGCATTCGTCCTGCTTCAAACGAAAAATACAGACACATGTGCGCAAGAAGACTAAGACGTCGGTATCTTCTATCGATAGACATTCGCAGCTGTCAGACATTTGTGGAGCCAATCGTTGTCACTAACGTAGCGTCGATAATGATGACCGATACAGGCCACGTTGTGTTCCTTAATGCACGAGCGAAAAAATTGTCAAACTCCGAAAACAATGTTCGTTGTTGGCTAAAATCTAACACTGTTAACCAAAATATAAGTTCTTTAAGAAAGTGGTATCAAGAAATAATACACCGAAAATTCCGCATTCCTCTACTAATGGATAAAATAAGAATCTAAGGAAAAATATAATAAAATGATAAATCACCAGACAGGGAAACCGAATTCCACGACAGCTGAGTTCAGTCATACCGGATAAATATAATGAAAATGAACAGACTCAAATGATGTCAATAACCTTCAGCTAAAGTCTATTTCTTGCTAATTTATGACATCTTAAGCGTCGGTTTGGGCACGGACGTCTGAACCGGAACCTTACCACGCTTTAACACAGAGGCAGTATTAACGAAGCATGGCATTAACACTCGTACTACAAAGTAATATTTTCATCATGGTGCGTGCATCGTTACTAATTAACTTAGGATAGAGCAATTAGTAATAGATAACACATTCGTTACAAAGATTTTCTGTCCACGACAGATGAGTTTTGGGGTTACTACTCCGTACTGATGGGATATAGTTTGGTTTCAATTGTTCAACTGCCGGCAGTTAATCGCTTGCATTATCCACTACGTATCCGTCTTACGCGGTGAACTACATCAGTGAAAAGCAGTGTAAGTCAGTATGCAGATGGTTTTCGTTCTGTCAGTCGAGACTATGGAATGTATAATAATGCGTGACAACTGCAGCAGGCGAATAATTACAATCAGGTTCTATTGCCTGGAAAAAATGGAGTTATGCGTCACTCATGGCAGAGAGACTACAAGATTACAATGACTGAAGATGGTGTGCTTGAGACTACTATATCACCTTAATATCAACATTGATCACAAAAATGGCTCTGAGCACTATGGGACTCAACTTCTGAGGTCCTTAGTCCCCTAGAACATAGAACTAGTTAAACCTAACTAACCTAAGGACATCACACACATCCATGCCCGAGGCAGGATTCGAACCTGCGACCGTAGCGGTCTCGCGGTTCCAGACTGCAGCGCTTTAGAACCGCACGGCCACTTCGGCCGGCATTGATCACATTCATGTAGGTATACAAGAGAAATCGATTTGAATTATCTGGCATTGCTAAAATCTAAAGAAATGTGATATACCTCACAAAGGATTTAAAAAATACCATACCTCATCAAATGACTAGCTCCTCGGCCGTATCATTTTTTCATTTGGGAACAAGGTGTCGATATTGACGGTTTTTATATCTGAATCACAGTTTACTCTCTGAATCAACAATGTAATAAAATCTCTGAATGTCCATCTTTTCAGAGATGGTTTCGAGATTCGGCTGCTCGGTACAGGATGTCAAATCAAACACATTTCAGCAGTCTAATTTCCGAACTTATTTTATTTGGCTACCAGTTTCGGCGATTTTCTACGTCATCTTCAGGCCCCCTGACCGCCGTCTAGGAAGATTCCAATCTCGGTTCCTGTCAAAATAGGGGCCACCATTCAAATACTGTTGTCTGTAGATATCAGCTTGATACAGCGACCACTTCAACCATCATCTGCCGACTCTGCTGAATCGGCAGATGATGGCTCAGGTGATCGCCATATCAAGCTCAGTGAAAAATCAAACCTGTGTTCGAGACAGACCCTAAAGGATGTATTCTCAAAACAAAATGCGAGAAAATTTGCAGTAAAAGGTACTAAAGGGAAAGCTAATGATCAGCGGAGGGTTCCACAATGAGCATCCATAAAAATAGCACGACAGAAAAATCTGTGAAAAGAAGTTAAAGGTGCTAGCGTTATGTGCATGGTGGTTACTTAAGTAAAAGTCTAGGTGCCGTACAGTTTGTCATATAAAGTTCGTTTCACATGTTCTGCATCAAAACTTCAAGATCCCAATTAAGGGAGAATAACAAATGCCACCTTCACAACGAATTAATGCAATTAGAAGAAAAACAAATACACCAAATAAAATTCAAGTTTTCTGATGAAAGAAAAGTCATATCGGAATACGTAAAAAAAGTCTTAGCACGCAGACAAAGTAATGCGGAGTAACACATAGTTTCCTCTAGCAACAGAGTCTGTTCAACAGAAATAGTCCCTCGTCAGTGTCATTAAGACATTGATCCTACAACATCATAGTTCTCGGCTTGTAGCGCAATGTGGTTTGGACGCTTCTCCAGGCCAGTGGGCGATAGATACCCTAGATACCCTGTCCACCACACGCACGCTGAAACTACAAAAGTAAGAAGAACGGGTAGATCCCCTTCATCACTTTAATTCATACTTTCGGACGAGGTAATACTAAGGCAACAGAAAGTGTATCTGCGCATAAACAACAAATTGCAACTCCAAAATCAAGAGAAGTCGTTCACACAGCTAGCAACGCCTATGTGTAGGTCATACAGTATGTTCGCAATGAATCTAGGAAGACAAGTCTATATGGATTGTGGAACAACCTCTGACTACTTTATTCTGCTCTGTGAGCTTATTTCCGTACATTTACGTTTGTACTCCGCATTTCATCGCACAGTATGCAGCGGAGGGTACATGGTGTATGTACCAAGACCATGTTCTCTCCTTCCTATTCAATGCGCGAAAGGATTATAGATACCTATCTATGTAGCTCTGTATTTTTCTTCTTTTACTGTTGTGGCCATAATACGAGTTGTACGCTGCAGGAAGTAATATGTTTGTTGACTCGGGACAGCGGAGTTTTGAGAGTAAAATTCTTCACAACTGGCGGTTTCTTTCTTGTAGCGTGTCTTACATAAATTTGTTGAGTATTTCTTTGAGGGCCTCACGCACACTATATAAACTTGTGACAAACCGTGCAGCTCTTTGGACTTTCTCTACTCTTCCCTTATTTCAACTTAATAAGGATCACACACTGATGGACAACACGCATACAGAAGCTTATCTGATGCTCCGATACTATAAAACATTACTCAACGTCGTAAAAATGTTATATTTCAGGTAATTCGGTCATAAAAGACAAGAGAAGGCAAAGCTAGAACATTCGTTTGTTGTAAGGTCTTTAATAGAGTCACAGGATCCCCCTCAGCAAATAATGACTAAACGAGGATAAGCTCTGCATCTTTTGGACGTCACAAGAAGCTTGTACAACAACACACAAATAATGTTACAAATAAAAAATCTACTGTCTGAAGAAATTTCTGTCATCCGTGCAGAGCATCAGGGCCGTAGATTGCCCCTACACTTTTTTTTTATACCTACGTATACGGTATAATTAGAGGCAATAACCAGAGCAAACGCAGAAATTAAAACAAATGACAGAAGACGCTTAAATACAATGTTGTCTGTTAATAATCGGGCTACTACTAACCAAACTGAGGATGATATTCGGCAGCCTGGGCACCATCTTCAGCAGATTTGCTCTTTGTTCAACATGAAAGTCTCTGCGCAAAAAACCAAGAGTGTGGCTTTTAGAGATATATCCAATCCGAACTAAAGCAATCCTTGATAACAGATATATTGAGCAAGCGTCTCACTTTAAGTACATAGGCTGTGGCGTAACTTATCACAATGATCTCGATTTCGATCACAAACTGAGTAAGTAATGGACCATACGTGGAACAGTTCGAAAATCATTTAGGAACTCTAAGAAACACAACAAGGAAATTTTATGAAGTGACGACTGTTTTGGTTTACGATACAGAGTCACGGTTAACGAGTGGTAAAGATCTTAGATATAACAATCAGAAATGCTCCACGAGACTCGATAATTTTAAAAATGACGGTGTGCGGAGAGAACTGAATAATTTTAAAATAGATGAGAGAATCAAGGAAAATAAAGATGGCTCTCACAGCTGAATGCAAGAAAGTTAAATACCAGAAAAGACCGTATTCGGGAGGAAGAAAATTCAAATCCCCGTCCGGCGATGCGGATTAGGTTTTCTGTGATTTCTCAAAGTAGCTCCAGGCAAATGCCGGGATGGTTCCTTTGAAATGGGCACTGCCCGTTTCCTACTCCATCTTCTAGTATATTCCGACCCTTTGCTACGTCTCAGTGACTGCCCTGTCGATGGGATGTTAAATTCTATCTTCCTTCCGTAGAGGTTTTATCGTACAGACCGGATGATTAAAGGAGACGCTGACAGGCCAAAGGAACGTTGGCAACAACTTTCTCTGTGACCGGAACTGGTGAAGTACCTACTTCCTGAAAGAAGATGCAGAAGAAAAGTCTTCATTTGTGTGGTCATATTGTCAGTAGCTGCTTTACAATTCCTGGAGGTATTTTTGTTCCATCGTTCCAATTACATGAAAATGTGTGTTTTTCTCAACAGACGCATATCGCTTTGCTGAAGTGAAGCATAATCAGTGGTGGTGATTTCTCCTTCGTTTTTCGCCTTCATCAGGAAATGCCATCTGCTAACACTTACTCCGTATCTTTCTTCGTTAGGCCCTGATACTTGTCTGATTTTACGCTTTTTTGCAGAACTATGCATTTTTATGTGTAGCACAGCACGCTATTTCGTACAACACGTATGAAAAAGTGTGGTGTGTTAAACGCAAAAAAATGCACACTTCTGCAAAGCAGCGTACAATCAGACCACAACTATCAATGTCTAACGAAGAAAGAAACGAAAGGTGTGGTAGGTGGCATTTCCTGATGAAGGCGAAAAACCAGGCACAAATGACCACCACTAATTACACTTTACTTCAATAAAGCGATAAGCGTCTAATAAGGAGAAACATGTATTTTCTTGTCGTTGTGAAGGCGGAACAAAAATATTCTCAGAAGAGAAGTCATTCGTATGAAGCACGTAGAGCTGCAGTGGCTCGACAGCTATGTCAGGAGAGAAGGGGAAGAGTACAGAGTTGCATTATTTTCAAAAACTGATAAAATCGCCAGAACTAAAACCACCCAAATGGTTCAAATGGCTCTGAGCACTAAGGGACTTAACATCTGAGGTCATCGGTCCCCTAGAACTTAGAACTACTTAAACCTAACTAACCTAAGGACTACACACACATCCATGCCCGAGGCAGGATTCGAACCTGCGACCGTAGCGCTCGCGTGGTTCCAGACTGAAGCGCCTAGAACCGCTCGGCCACTTTTGCGTGTCATCCTTGCGCAGGGGCCATGCTAATCTTCTCTGTATCGTTCCAATTTTAGTATATGTACCGCCGAAGCGTGTACAAAACCACCCACAAATGTCGCATTTGCGTACGATGACCAGGTACGTAACATGCGCCGAGCTAAGTTTGCACGGTTTGAGAGAGAAAGAGCGCTGTGGCAGCACCACCCACTCACCTGCGAGTCGAGTGCGTCAAGTGAGGTGAGGCGAGGTGGGCAATTGAGGCGCCGGTGGGTGGTTTGGCGCGACGGCAGCGCACGGGCCGGCTCACTCGTCTGCCGCTGCAGGTCAGCGAGAGATGAACGCCGCAGCCGCTGAGGCTGAGGCACCCGTGGGTTGGAGGCAGCCGCTCATTTGTTCGGCGCCGCAACTCGTTCCCAGTGCGCCGCGGCGCGCGGGGGCGCCGCCGGCCCGGCAGGGTGGCTAGTCTCCGGCCCGCACAACTACCACACTGCTGCCGTGCTTGCCGCCACCGTACGACGGCACGAAAACAACTATCTCCAGCCTTCCTCGTAACAAGTTATGTCCCCTGCGGATCAACTCGGAAGCTGTGGGAACTCCATTAGCCACGTGACTAGGTACAGCGACGCTCTAGTTCAAACTGGTGCGCGTTATTACTTGAAAGTGCAAGCAGGACACTGTCACCGAGTCGAAGGTAACGTTCGATTTTTTGGAGTCCTCATCGAGGAGGCATGACAACAGACATCGAACGATTTCACAGATGGGCTGTACCACGTTGGTACAGACCATATAAAAGAGTAACGGAAATGCTCGGCTATCATAAAGCGGAATCTTTGGACAAAATAACCACGCAGTTCTCTCCGAAACCGTGCTGCGCAAATTTAGAGAAACTGTATTCGAAGAAAATCTGGCGATCATTATACCGGATGATTCAAAAATACAGAACAGATTTCAATTGATTATTACGGAAAAACTATAAAAGATGGAAATAAGTTGCGCATGTCTGTGGCTAAACGGAGGTTCACAGTTTCAACAAGTGCGCTGTTGTGTATTTGTAGCAACATGGCGACCACACCACAAGACAAATCACTTCGTGTCTTGCAATTTGTGCGAAGTCAATCCATTATATTCCGCCGTCGATTCACCAAGAAGGTGCCTCTGCTCAAACACATTTACAACTGGCACATAAAATTCTTGGAAGTCTGTTGCATATGCGAAGGAAAGAGCACTGGTCGGCCACGTACTTTTGATGGAAATATCGAGCGTATCCGAGATACTTTCACACGAGCCCTCCGAAGTCCTCAAGACGGGAGGCCAGAAACTTCAACTACCTCAAACAACGGTGTGGCGTGTTCTGAAACGACTCCTGCATATGAAGCCTTACTTGTAGCAGCGAAGATTCCAATGATTTAATTTTTATGTACAACGGCGCCCAATGTCACTGTCACCTTGAGATGCGGCGTTATCTTAATAACACCATGCTATAACATCGGACTGGAAGAGTTGGACAACAGGACCTTTTTCATTACTTCCGCCTTCCAGGTCACCAGACCTCACAACCGGCGATTTTTTTCTGTGCGGTACATAAAAGACGGAGCCTTTGTTCTACCGATGGCAGCTACTCTTCAAGAGCTGAGAAATCGAACTGTTGAAGGAAGCTGTCGATTCAGTAAACAGGGACCTGCTGATCCGTGCGAGGAATGAAATGGACATCTGTTTCTACGCTTCTCGAGCAAAGCACGGTGCTCCTGTTGAGCGTGTGGTACAGTGTCTGTCCGAACTTAATCCTCTATACAGTGATGCGCGCCACGTGTTTCTTTCTAGTCTTTCGTAGTCTGTCTGTGATGAACAACTGAAATCTGCTCTTTCTTTTTGAATCACCCTGTTCTGTGCGTAAAATTCATGAGAGAAAGTTAAGAGAGATTAGGGCGCGATCTGAGGCATATCAGTCATCCGCGAATGGAACATCGATAATATTAGCAGGCTGTATCCTCCTCCATGCAACGAACAGTGGTTTGCGGAGTATATACGTATACGAAGATGTAAAGTGATTGTGAAAAACGCCTTGCATTGTAAACAGAAAAGTTCACGGAACGTGCAAGCGAAATACTAAAGCTACGTAAGTCGATAGTTTGTTAATTACGGCACAAAGGACACGATGCTGAGATGGGTTAACTGAATATTTACTTCGAAGTAAAAGCAGCCAAGTATACACAATAAATATACAATTGACAATATGGATAAATGTGTTATTCAGAGACAATTTATGTTAGATTATGAACAATACAAGGAAATACCAACTGTGTGAGAATATGGCAGTTTATTTCACACAGAACTTTAACTTCACGGCTAGCAAAGAACCTCTGAAAAGGAAAGGATGCAGGGTCGGGGGTGGTGATTAGAGAATGGACTGAATACTGATGTGATTTAAGGTGCTAGTTATCTCATCCTAAGGCCGTTCACTTTAATAGGCCTTCGTTCAGGAGATATCTTCTGCCGAAAGCGGACGATATTTCTTTACTACTCATTAAAATAGCCCCAGTTTACGAAACAGCGAATATCCTATATTAGGCTCCAGTCTGAAATTTACGACTTTCTACACAATAAGGTTATGTAATTACGTGTGACGCCCTCTACGTATATGACGGAAACCTATGAAAGCACAATATTAATGCCCAAGGGGGCCTGGGTTCGATTCCCGGCAGGGGACTGGGTGTTGTGTGTCATTATCATTTTCATCATCACTGACACGCAAGTTGCCGAAGTTGCGTCAACTAAAAAGACTTGCAATACGGCGCCCGAACCCCGAAGGGGATATCCCCGCCAATAAATGCCGTACGATCGTTTCAATGCCAAGCAGAATCAAGTAGCATCTTTGTGAATGACCAGGAGAGTAAGAGCAAAGAATTTAAAAAATGCAAGAAAAACCTCTAAAAGAGTCAATACTGTTTTTGGTCAAATTAAATGTGGCACAAGCACCAACTGCGTATGTACGTAACATTTTTATCGTGACCGGATAAAATTAGATCGAGATTTACGCATGAGTAAAGTATATTTCCTAGGCTATCTGATGAAAACGTCAAAGAAACTAGATTTAAAAGTAATTTTTTACGTCACCGAAAACGAAAACTCGTGCGCAATGAAAATTTCAATCATACACTGAGCTCAGCTGAATGAATTGCGTGCGAAACTTTCAAAGGTATTAGTGTCCATTTTTTAGATCGCCATTTTTAAGTTATCAGTCCAGCTGATAGGAAGCTGCCCTTCATATTTTCCTATCTTGTGCTGATATTTCAATCGCTACGTAATTATTACATCTATAATCTATAGTCCGCATTACATATTCTAATATTCATGACCCTCCACTGTTCCTTCCAGCGCGTCGATGCCTTAGTAGTAGTAGTACAAGACATCCCATTAAGCTGTCTCAAGCTGTCCCTTCTTCTGCAAAGGGTCTCACACACACTTGCTTCATCGCCTATTCTTTTTAATCCTTCCGTCATTTCGTACTTTATCGGTACAGTTCATTTTGAACATTCTTTTACAGCATCCCATTTCGAATGCTTCCTGTTTCTGATTCTGCAGGCAGAAGAATACGAGGTTTTGTGCGTAAACTTTGAAATGTGTATAGGGGCAACAGACGTCACGGAGTTTACTAATGAAATTCCGAGAGAATAAGTTTTGGGAAGAGTCGGATAACATATTAAGTTTCCTCCCATATACAACTCGCACGATGACTACGACGAGAAAATTCGCGAAATTAGAGCTGAAGAGCTGATACAGAGGTTTATCAACAATCATTCTTCCCACGCGCCATTCGCGAAAGGAACAGAGGATGGGGGGGGGGGGGGGGGGGCGAAATCAGTTAGTAGTACCCGAATTACCCTCCATCATCGACTGTCAGGTGACTTGGCGGAATACTGAAATAGATATAGATGTCTCTGAAGATTCCCTTCCTCCACCGCCAACAGGTTATTTTCCCTTCGAATCATAAGTGGTGAGTGATGAATACTGCAAGCGGTGCATCTACATAGCTACTCCGTAAGCTACCGTTCGGTGCGTGGCGGAAGGTACCATGCACCAGTCATTTCGTTTCCTGTTCGGCACCCAAATAGAGCGAGGAAAACCGACTATCTATATGCCTCCCTAAGAGCCCTTATTTCTTGTATCTTATTTCCGTGATCCTTGCGCGAAATGTATGTTGGCGGCAGCAGAATCACTCTGCAGTCGGCTTTAAATGCTGGTTCTCTAAATTTTCCCAGTAATGTTTCGAAAAGAACGTCGCGTTCCCTCCAGGGATTTCCATTTGAGCTCCCTTAGCAGCCCGGTAATACTTGCATCTTGCCAAATCTAGCGGCCCGCTTCTAAATTTTTTCAGTGTTTTCCTTTAATTCGATCTATTACGGATCCAAAACAGTTGAGCAGTACTCAACAACATGTCGCACTAGCGTCCTATGCTGTCTCCTTTACAGGTGAACCACATTTTCCCAAAATACTCCTAATAAACCGACATCGACCATTCGCCTTCCCTACCATAATACTCACACGTTCGTTCCATATCATATAGCTTTGCAACGTTACGCCTAGATATTTAAATGTGATTGTATCAAGCAGGACACTAATAATGCTGTATCCCAATATTAACGATTTTTTTTTCTACTCATCAGCATTAACTTAAATTTTTCTACATTTAGAGCGAGCAGTCATTCATTACACCAACTCTAAATTGTGTCTAAGTTATCTTATAACCTCCTATTGTCACTCAACCTCGACACCTCCCCGTACACCACAGCATCATCAGCAAAGAAGCGCAGACTGCTGACAACTTTGTCTGCCAGATGATTTATGTATACAGAAAATAATAGCGGTGTATACAGAAAATAATAGCGGTCCTATCACATTTCCCTGTGGCACTCCTCGCTATAACCTTGTCTATGATGAACTCTCGCCGTCGAGGGCAACATACTAGGTTATGTTACTTACAAGGGAACCTCCCCATCGCACCCCCCTCAGATTTAGTTATAAGTTGGCACAGGGATAGGCCTTGAAAAACTGAACACAGATCAATCGAGAAAGAAGAAGTTGTGTGGAACTATGAAAAAAATAAGCAAAATTTACAAACTGAGTAGTCCATGCGCAAGGTAGGCATCACCAAGGAGAGTGTTAGCTTACGAGCGCCGTGGTCCCGTGGTTAGCGTGAGCAGCTGTGGAACGACAAGTCCTAGGTTCAAATCTTCTCTCGGGTGAAAATTTTAATTTTTTATTTTCGGATAATTATCAAAGTTCAGGCACTCACACATAATCAACTTCGCTCTCCAAAATTCCAGGACATGTTCAGATTTGCTTGGACATATACAGAATATGACGGTCTACGCACGGAAACATTTGAAAACGTAAAAAACATATGTTTTGACAGAGCACAGGGAAAACTGTGCGACTCTGAAACTGTTGCATTCATTTGATGCAGTTTATGTGACAAACTCTTATGTTTTCATCACTTTTTTTGGAATGATTATCACATCCACAAGAAAACCTAAATCGGGCAAGGTAGAAGAATCTTTTTACCCATTCGCCAAGTGTGCAAGTTAGGTGGGTCGACAACATATTCCTGTCATGTGACGTACATGCCGTCACCAGTGTCGTATAGAATATATCAGACGTGTTTTCCTGTGGAGGAATCGGTTGACCTATGACCTTGCGATCAAATGTTTTCGGTTCCTATTGGAGAGGCACGTCCTTTCGTCTACTAATCGCACGGTTTTGCGGTGCGGTCGCAAAACACAGACACTAAACTTATTACCGTGAACAGAGACGTCAATGAATGAACGGACAGATCGTAACTTTGCGAAAATAAAGAAAGTAAAATTTTCACTCGAGGGAGGACTCGAACCAAGGACCTTTCATTCCCCAGTTGCTCACTCTAACCACGAGACCACGGCGCTCATCAGCTTATAATTGTCCTTTATGTTGCCTATCTTGCCCATGGACTACTCAGTTTGTATATTTTGCTAATTTTTCATAGTTCCACAAAACTTCTTCCTGTTTACTCGATTGATCTGTGTTCAGTTTTTCAAGGCCTATCCACTGTGTCAATTTATAACTAAATCTGAGGGGGTGCGATGGGGAGGTTCCCTTGTCAGGAAGTATTCGAACCGGTCACAAATCAGGAGACCTATTCCATACGCTTGTATCTTCGTTAACAGTCTGCCGCGGGACACCGTGTCAAATGGTTTGCGGAAATATAGAAATGTGGAATCTGCTTGTTATCCTTCATCCATAGTTCGCTGTCACTTCGGCCATGGATGGAGAATCGGGTGGAGCACATAAGTGTTCGCTGGCTACAACGAAAAGAATCCTTCCGGAGGCGAAGTACAGGAGAAGGTCGAGCGCTCTGCTTAATGCAAGTGTTCTCTTTCTGTCTTTCATGTGACGCGAATACACAATACCTGAGACGTCACTTTATAACACGGCAAACCTTAACATAAATTTTAATTCCATAGACAAATTCCCTACAAGAATTGTCTTTTTTTCTTCTGAAAGAATGATATCAGATTACGCATGTTATTTCAACAATTATAAATTGTTTTACGATTTTTGTTTCCCATCACAAATCTATTGATCGATCATTCTCACTACTGTTTTTACCGACTCAGAGGCACCAATGTCTGAAGTATCGGGTGGAGAATATGAGCAATAACGTTATGAACGATCTTCCAATCACATTCCACTTGCAACTCTAATTGTGAGCGCTAAAGCTGGTTCTATTACTTTCCGAATTTGATCTATTATTTTTCGAATTTACTACCTGAGAAATAGGAAAGAGAAA
Source organism: Schistocerca serialis cubense (assembly GCF_023864345.2). NCBI lineage: Eukaryota > Metazoa > Arthropoda > Insecta > Orthoptera > Acrididae > Schistocerca > Schistocerca serialis. Next base: position 358,005,154 of record NC_064641.1, on the reverse strand, counting down.
AACTTGTGGCAGTTTCACAAGAAGAGTTCAGTATAACACAGTGCGTTATATGTGAATCGATGCATTACCAAGTCTGATTCACTTGCTCATTTAAACATAGTCCAGCGACGCCGTGATAATGCACGAGCATGGCTCGACGCCGGCCAGGCGAGCGAGCGAGCGAACATCGCCGCGCCAATGAGATCATCCTTTCTTTGACAGTGTAAACGTTCCGAGAAGAGGCACCTCTCTGGGTTGGTTGGCTGGTTGGCGAGACTGCGCTTTTTAACGACGCTGCCGAACGGTAGGTACTATGAATAACCGGCGGCGGCCCGTCGCGGCGGAGAGCCAGTTCTAGAAAAAGAGAGCTACGCCGTCTGCTCCCAATACCTCGTCGTACCGCGGCCGACCAATTGCACACGGGTCTGTGTGTCCACTAATAAGAACCATACCAAGAGTCAGGTATCAAAACACAACACACTTTCTTCCGACACGAGGAAGATTAAGACGTCTACAGAATGCTGCCAGCGAGAAAATTATACGTACCACTGTCACCACTTAAGTACAGAGTACTACCACAGAATATACAGAAGAAAATTTCGATAAACATGTATTATGATTTGAAATTTTGACACATAATACCTATTAACAGCGAACATGCCAGTAATAAACCTTAAAAAGGTGTGGTTCAACAGAGTTCTACAGTCACAAAAGTGCAAACCAAAACTCAACAAGGAGCTGGGCTGAAGGATACGTAAAAAACCGTGTGCTCAATACAGTTGCTGCTGACATCATTTAAGTCAATCACTAAACTTCACAGTATTTTCATACAACCACGACAAGAACAGCTGTCACCTATTTTGAACGGCATATTTAATTCTCGTGTCGTGCGAACGTGTATTACGTACAGCTTGTGACGAAAATACTTTTTACTGTGCTCAACCACTCTTTATGACACCACTAATCAAAACATGTAACAGCGAACTGAATACATAATTATACAACGTCACCTTGAAAAGTTCTTTTCAGAGAACAAAGTCCAGCAGCAATATTACTGATGTAACAGTCTGGCTAACTTCAAGTTAAACAGATAATTCAAAATGGCGAAGAGGACGTACACTTGCACAGTTTCGATGTACAGGTAGAGACAGAATGCTGTAGCGAAAGCGTGCAGCCGAGTCAACTAAATCGTCACACGCGCTAGTCCCACACTGGTTTCGGTCCACAGCAAGAAGCGCACAGTCCGACGAGGAAGAGCGTACTGGCCCGAGTGTCGCAGGGCAGGTGGGTTTGTATGACGCAGCGCAGCGCTGCGGCGCCAGTGCAGCCGCCGCCCACGGCTCATTGAAAGCGAGAGCCAACGCATTGTGCGTTCGTCCGTCCCCTGGAATGCCGGCCGGCTGACAACAGAACTCATGAATGAATGAATCGGCCTCCGCGCCGAGCCACGCCTGCCTCGACCAGTTGACTCATGTTCCGGCGCCGCAGCCTGCGTCACCTCTGTTCCGGAAAGCATCGTGCCGAGCGGCGGAAATAACGCTAGTTCTCCAGCTATGGACTGGCTGACTCACGAGTCACGCGCCTAACCCTGCCGCAGGTTAAGTCAAGGGCGCGAGACTACATGCCACTCTCTTCCGAACGCGCGCCTGTTGCTTCTACGGCGTTAGTCACCATCACGTCCAAAGAAGCAACGTATATTGCAGTCCCTTACTACGCCTTTCTGCGGGCTGCAGCAAGTGAAGCATGCAACACCGAGACACCAATGGGAGCCTTGCATTGTTGGCTATCACAATGTTCCCACTTCCGCTACGCAAAGCATTTGTGCCCGCCAGTTCTACGTGAGTGGTCACAACAGGTTTAGTTTCGCGCACCTTACAATTTGTGATGAAATTTGTCGAAAGAGGAGCATAAGGGAGACACTACAGAGATCCGAACTGTACGTTCAGTTCTGAGTTTTGGCGTGATTTTTGCACGAGATGGAGACACAAAAGATTTGTCGTGACAACGTCGTAACTTTGACCGACAGAAGTCAAATGCCAACTAACGTAAATAAGACCATATGTGCATGACAATATACAAATGATCAATGTTACAGAACTGTACATGATTTTTTAATCTGAAAATTCATAACGCCGTGTGCCACAGTCAGAACTAATTAACGCGGTGGCACGTAATCAAAACGAGCGTGGATGTTTTTCTGCGGAATTCTGCTTCCATGTCGCATGGATACAAGTTTCCAAAGCATCACCCATTGTTGCTGGAGAACGTAACCAACATATTCGATGCGTGACTGTCAGCTAAACATTAATGTAAGTAATGATACTTGTCGTCCTTTCAATACACCGGGTGATCAAAAAGTCAGTATAAATTTGAAAACTTAAACCACGGAATAATGTAGATAGAGAGGTAAAAATTGTCACACATGCTTGGAATGACATGGGGTTTTATTAGAAAAAAAAAAAAAAAGTTCACAAAATGTCCGACAGATGGCGCTGGCCAGCAAAACGTTAGTGACTGCGCATGACAATTGTGTATAAAAGGAGCTGTAATGGGAGAGAATCTGATGCGCCAGCAGTCGCAGCATGTTGACGTTACCTGAAAAGGCGCTTTTAGTGAAGCTGTATTATCAGAATGGGGAATGTGCTAGTTCAGCGTTACGATCCTATCGCCATAGGAAGGGAATTCGAACGGGTAAAGGTCCGTTGACAAAAGCAGCTGTGGCGAGAATGATTTCGAAGTTCGAAGCCACGGGTTGTTTAGACGATAGACCCCGTAGTGGCCGACCGAGCACAAGGCGTAATGCTGCTGAGACAGTTCAGGAAGAAATGGGAGACTGTAGCGGGTTCGTCTACGCACGGGGAAGTCAGCGCTCGTGCAGTCGCACGTCACACCGGGCTTCCATACACTACTGTTCGATTGGCACTTGGGCGTACCCTCCGATGCTATCCGTACAAAATCCATCGGCATTATGAACTGTTACCTGGCGATTTAGTGAAGCGGAGGGCATTTGCGGTGTGGGCGTTTCAAAAGATGGCGGAAGATGACAATTGGTTGAGTAACGTGTTGTGGACCGACGAAGCTCATTTCACGCTCCGAGGGTCTGTCAACACCCACAACTGCAGAATTTGGGCTACCGAAAATCCTAGAACTGTCGTGGAAACTCCATTACACGACGAGAAAGTCACGGTATGGGTTGGATTTACCACATCTACCGTTATCGGGCCTTTTTTCTTCGAGGAAATGCGTGATTATGGTTTTGTAACTGCTACCGTGACGGATGAGAGGTACGCCGATATGTTACAGAATCGCATCATCCCCAGCCTGGCTGATAAACACCTGCTGAACGTACGATGTTTATGCAGGATGGCGCTCCACCCCATGTTACTAGACGCGTGAAAGATCTCTTGCGCGCGTCGTTTGGTGATGATCGTGTGCTCAGCCGCCACTTTCGTCATGCTTGGCCTCCCAGGTCCCCAGACCTCAGTCTGTGCGATTATTGGCTTTGGGTTACCTGAAATCGCGAGTGTATCGTCATCGACCGACATCTCTAGGGACGCTGAAAGACAACATCCGACGCCAATGCCTCACCATAACTCCGGACATGCTTTACAGTGCTGTTCACAACATTATTCCTCGACTACAGCTATTGTTGAGGAATGATGCTGGACATACTGAGCATTTCCTGTAAAGAACATCATCTTTGCTTTGTCTTACTTTGTTATGCTAATTATTGCTATTCTGATCAGATGAAGCACCATCTGTCGGACATTTTTTGAACTTTTGTATTTTGTTGGTTCTAATAAAATCCCATGTCATTCCAAGCATGTATGTCAATTTGTGCCTCTGTATCTACATTATTCCGTGATTTATTCAGTTTTCAAATTTAAACTGACTTTTTGATCACCCGATAACTTGCACATTACTCCACGTTACTCGGGCATTTAAACCATCGTCATGTAGTGATAATTGTTCATTATTGGCCTCAAGAGATCAAGATCGGATGGAGAATCAAACGTCGCATAAAATCTTTAAATTTCACATTTGTTCTCTATGCCGCTCAAGAAAACAACCTGCCAGTCTGTGTTTACCAAGGTACCGTCTAACACGTACCTGACTTCACAACATGAGAGGTTGAAATGAGGCTCTCATTACATTTTAGTACTCTGCATGAAGCGACGGTGTTCATATACACAATGCAATGTGTAGTTGCTGTACAATGAAAGCCGACTCAATGGACCAGTTTTGCTACTAACATATACCCTCAAAGTGCCGACACAAAAGGTTCACAACCGACACAATGCTCAAACATAGAGCCCATATTGTGGAAGATCCTGTACGGTACAATGAGGCCAAGGAAAAAGATCACTCTCATGTTATGCTGTATATTGGTTGGTTAAGGGATTGAACAGCGGGGTCATCAGCCACTCGATAAAGAGGTAGTTCATTTGGAGTTAGCGATATCAGCTAGAAATCTGACCGAACTATCGAAGTATGTAGATCTGGAGATGTCCCAGGGCTCAGCTGTGGCGAGAGAATCCCCACCTTCATCCGACTCCGCCAACGTGATTAAGGGCGACGACTGTTACAAAGTAAAGAATGCCTCCTAGCCGGAGATTAGTAATAGCAAAAGTGAGAAGGCTATAAACATAATGGACATCGATTGGACCGACTGTAACGAAATAAAGGAAGAAATAATCAGGTCAGTACGTGGTAGGACGAGGCGGGTATAGCCTGGTATTCTTCATGCGACGGGGTCCCCCTCACCGGCATATTCGTTACGGATGGAATGAAACGAGGAGCGTTATATACCTGTTCTTCATATTGCTGGGTTTATTAGAGACGGCAGCAGCCCATTACATGCTGTTTCAACTCTCACTGAAGAGAGCTCTTCCAGAATGAACTTTATTCCTATACCAGAGAGTGAGCTGATATGAAACTTCCTGGTAGATTAAAGCTGTATGCCAGACCAGGACTTTTTGCCTTCCAGGAGGGCTAGTCCCACAAGTATGCAGGCACACTTCTCTAAGTTTGGAAGGTTGGAGATGAGGTACTGGCAGAAGTACATGTGGGGGAACGGGGAGGGATGGGTCGTGAGTCGTGCTTGGATAGATCAGTCGGTCAAGAGCTTGTTCACAGAAGACATCGATCCGAGGTTCGAATCCTGGTCTGGCAGGTGGTTTCAAGAGAGATCTTATTTGCAATCTGCAGTCTGCATTTGGAATCGTCAAAAAGAATGTCGAGCGAATAAGCGCTTCTCCAGCCAAACAGTCGTTCAATTCATTCCCTGGGATACCCACATGACGTGGGACCCAGAGAGAGACTTCTGAACAACAGACCGACAGACAGACATAAAGCACGACTGTGATCAGAGAGAAGATAATGAATAGCAGATATCACAGGGTGACAAGAGTAACATCCAGCTCCAACTAAAAACGCTCTGTGTTCCTGGCAACAAATGCTGTTCCTGACTGGCGGGAAATGTAAAAGCATATCCTGTCCTATTCATGGTTTTAGACCAGTCGATGTAAAAGACAGTAGCACCCTTAAAGTCCTGAAGAACTGAGAGAAACGGACTCTGAAAGGTCATCGGGGCAACTCAAACTTTAAGTCCTTGAAATAGGTCGGTACTAATGCGTGAAATGAATACTACCCAAGATGGGAGGAGGGAGGGGGAAAAAATCCCCGAGTACACCTTCTCACGGAAGTTAGGCGGCGGTCCGGGCAGAGGGTCTCATGGCACACTTAAACTGGTTATCCTGCCCAAGGGCGGGTGTCAGGGAGTCGACACACCTCAATGCAGAAAGCATTTGCTATTTTGGATGATTAGGAAATTGTTGGAAGGTGATTGAATAGTGAGCATGAGTTGATACCATCGGAACTAAAGAGGGAAGATTCCTGCTTCGACAAGGAGACTGTCTGTGGGACTTGTTTGGAAGATGCCAATGGACAGTCTTATTCTCCCAATGATGGACTGGGTCCAACGATTTCAGAGCTGAATGTCCTGCTGACCCGTAAACCCGGCAACCATAGTCCAACTGCAATGAGACCAGGGCCCAGTAAATATGGAGCATATTAGTACAATCCGCTCACCAAGAGCTGTGGGCAAGAAAGCAGAGATCATTAAGCCTTTGCATGCAGGTAGTCTTTAGTTGATGAGTATGGTGCAGCCATCGTCTTACACGACTCATATCAAGGTCGTTTTGCCTAAAATACACTCATGCTCAGAAAAAAAACAGAACACCTTGAACGACTGGAGTTATGATGTTCATATTTCCAGGGCGTGTACATTAGTATGTTCTGGAGAAACAATTAGCATTTCAGTCACCTCAGTACGGCATGCGTCCTGTTGCCTAGTATGCATAGGGTCGACCATTGACGCTAATAACTTGTTCTATGCGTGATGGCATCGACGCGTATAAGGCGCGAATAGCGTCCTGTGGTATAACCATCCACCCTGCTCTCACCTAATTCCAAAGTTCATCTGTGGTGGGTGGCATTGGGTCACAACGGTGCACACGTCGCTTCACCAATCCCATGCATTTTCGATTGGCGACAAGTTTGTTGATCTGGCAGGCCAGGGCAAAAGGCTGACCTCCTGTGACACAAAAAAGGCACGTGTTCGTGTAGCAACACGTGGTCGTTCTTTGTCTTGATGAAAAATGGCGTCTGGGCCGCCGTGCGGAAGGGTATGGATAAGGGGCGCAGAATGTCATTCACGTAGGTCACACTGGTCACAGACATCTCGACTTGCACAAACTGTGATTTGTGTTTGTACCCAATAGCACCCCAAACTATAAGGCTTTGAGTTGGCGCTGTATGTCTTGTGAATGAAGTCGTTGTGATGCCGCTCCCCTGTCTGCTGCAATCATTTTCAAACAAATAGAAACTGGATTCGTTCGAAAACACTGTTTGATGCCATTTCTGTCTTCAGTGACATCGTTCCATACACCATAGTCGTCTAGCATGTTTCTGCACTTTCGTCAAAGGCAGGCGGAGAAGTGGATGACGCGCACGTAACTCATGCGGTAATAAACGGCGATAGACTGTCACCCCTGATAATGTGTGTTTTACACTGTTGCGCCAGAGCCGAAGAAGACGAAGATCTACTCGAGGTGTTGATATTCTCGGGGGGTGGGGGGGGGGGTCTGGGTGGTGCGACCTGACCCATCTATTCATGTACTACGGCCTTCCGTGAACCATCCAGCGCACACCCGTTGCTCTGCCGAAACACTTCGTCCCACACGAATAGCAGTTTCCCGGATGGATGCACCGCATTCTCTCATGCCAATTATGTTGTAAGGAGTGTGTCATAACTCTCCATTACACTAAAACCAATACATCCAACAACACTTTTGCAGTGTGTAAGCACTCACATACCGACAGTAACAATTTGGGGGCGAAACATGGGAGCGCGATTCTTTGTTGGGAGACGAGGTCTGCCTGCGAGAATGGAAGTAGTAGTGTCGGTCGAAAACTCGTAGACAGAAGACGTGTCATGCTGCCCTGACGTCGTTCATGGCAGATCTTACCACACTCAAAGGCCTGATTTCATTTATATAGCCAGGAGAAATTTAGATGGTTTAACTACGCTTGAAGATGGAATTCAAGGTAAAATTCACAAGCATAGTGCAAAAGCAACTGCAGGGTTAGTCTCGTGATTGTTAGTCCGCGTTTGCAATAATCCAATGTTTTGATTGTTAGTTAAAGAAGCCTCATCCTCCAAATAATAATAATTATTCTCCACATATTAATAATATGCTGTGGTTATTCAATGTTAATGTAAGTTTGAAACTGAAATAATTTGTTAATCTGGCACTCAGCCATTAATGATAACTATGCCATTGTCATTATCTATTATTGGTCACGATGATTCTAAAATTTTAAATAGACTTAATTCATGAAATCCCTTCTCACAAGTTATTTAGTATCTAACAGGACCCAAGCAAACTCCTTTTATTAAATTTATTCTTCGTAACAATAAGCTTTAGCCGCTGCTGCTGTATGCTGCTGCGAATTGCTGTAAACCACATGGAAAAAGGCAGTCATCTAAAGAGGTGAGTGCAAAACTTAGGGCCAAAACGAGAGACACTGACACACCACAAAATGCCATGTACTCCAGTAAATTCCGTTGCACACGTCAAATTCTGTATCACTTGAAAATTCTTCTCAAAAAGGCAGTAAAACAGCTTAGGTATGCATTGCTACAGGTTCATTTCATCCTTTAGTTTTTCATAATCAAATACTCAGTCAGATAGCTTATCTAAATGTGAGTTTTAAGTTTTTCGTGTAACGATCGTTCAGGACTTAAATGACAGTGAAACTGACACTCATACAACACGCACACAGTGTTATGCAGGTTGGATTCCGCTTACTGACAGCCCAGATTGCTTATCGAGTCCATTTTCACAGACGAAGATAGGCAATATTGGGCTGTAGCTGCGGAATTGGTTGCACATACGTTACATATATTTGTCGCATATACAATATGCCCCTTTCAAATTCACTGATTTGATGGTACTGTTCGCGCATACGTCTGCGAGGCATCCTGCATTTCTGCTCAAGTTACATTGATCCATTACCTTACGTTTATAGCGACAATGACGGCCGCAGGCATATTTTAGTGGTAGGTGGTGTTGCGCCGCGATATATCGATGATTGAACCCGAAGGCCGACGTGCTTCAAATGCTAATCGTTTCTGCGGAACATACTAATGTACATGTTCTGTGAATGTGAACGTCCTCTCTCTAGTCGTTCAAGGTGTTCCGGTTTTTTCTGACAATGGGTGTAGTTACCAGTCAGTGAAAGGTTCATTATATAACTTGTGGTGACGGGTGCTAAAGGATGGGGAGTGGGGGCAGGGGAGGGAGGGATGGCTTCCACCTGTCATTCATACTTTGGAAAGGTAAAGAAGACGCCCAGGCAGTCGCAAAGTGGGTCGCGAGATGTTCGGCAAACGCCGACGCATTTTTAGACATATTATCATGAACATCCTATGAGAACTATGTCACTGATAGAAAAATAATACAGCAAATAAGTCGTTTTAAGTACCTACGCTGTTACATATGATAAAAGCGTTGAATTTAAGGAAAAGTTGACTAAGTGCGAACTAATATGTGAAACAATAAGAAAAACATTAATAAAGAAACCTCAATAGAGTTTTGTAGAACAATGGCAGTCTGCAGTTACATGTATGGTAGCTGAGCATGGGTAACAGTAAGAAAAGAGCAACTACAAATACCAGCAGCAGAAATGAGATTTTTAAAATCAGTTAAGAGAGGTACAAAAGAGGACAGAATAAAGAACGAGTGTATCCGTCAGAAGCTGAATATCGTTGTCCCGAATGACAAAATAACTGACTATAGGAAAAATCGTAAAAGCAAGATGGAGGAATATTGACTACCCAGACTGGAAAGATTCTACATACCAAGGGGCAGAAAAGACCTTGTTCGACCAAAGAAGATTAAAGAGATCGGAACGGGTAATAGGCCCTGGGTACAAGGAGGAGGAGAAGAAGAAGAAGAACTCAGGACAGTTGTTGATGTTTGGTTGTCCATCAGACTGCCGAGCTTAGCACTGGTATGAACAGGCATATGTTCCCAAGGAGGAGATGTTGTGCCCCCACTATTCCTTCTTACTGTGTTTAATTAAGAAGCTAGCCTTAGCACGAAACCAGTTAGAATTAATTAGGTTGGTCTCTGAAGAACATCCCGAGGTTGGTCTCTGAAGAACATCGCTTGAGACGTTGCATGAACCTTCGACGACCCTGAATGCCTGTTGCAACGTCTTTGGTTCGTTCATGGTACCAGTTACGGTGGAGTGGGCCCATACAAAGCGAGATATCATCCAGTGGCGCAGGAGACATCTTCCACAACCTTCTCGATGCAATCAGACAGAGACGGGGCAAAAGTACGATAGAGGCATACAATTGCCAGTTGGCCCTTCAAAGATTCCAGCACAACAAGTCGTTTGTCGGGCGATCACGGGGATATGACAGCATCACTGAAAAGTGGTCACTGTCAAAAAGATCGTCGTGTAACGACTATCGCAGCGAATCCACGAGATTGAGGGAAGAGATACTAGGGTCAATAGCCGAAAAGGTGCCATGGGCGACACTGAAATGAGTAGGAGTACCGTCACTGAGGAGACGCAGATCAAATTGGAAAGAAGTTGGCCGATGAGAAGCCCCCTACCAGACGAACTGGTACTTCCCACATGGGGTGGCGTGCACTGAAATACCCAAGTAGATGAAGAGGTGGGAAGAGCTGTTGGGATAAGGTGGTCATCATAAGGAAGTGTCTTGCTTGGAAGTAAATAAAGGTTGCAAAATGGTGATAGCTTGGGTCTGGGATTGCATGCACTCGCACTACTATTACTTCCAATGTGATATTGCGTGGAATCCACCCGATAACATATGTGCAATCCAATCTACAGACCCCTCCAGAAGCTCAATCCAGGCCAATACCATTTTGACAAGAGTGTACGGTAACCTCGAACAGTTTGACAGTGGTCATCAGTGAAGAGTGTTTCTTGGAGCGCAATCAAATTACAGGACAAGAGGAAATTAGTTGCAGTTCTGGCAGTATACATTGGTGTCCCCTTGGGTCATCACGCTGAGAGTACGCTTGTTAGACGTGAAGGGGCCAGAAGGACAGTTCATCCTCCAGGATCACTGTCGCCAGTGCGGGCAGATCAACATTAATGAACGTCTGCTTGGAGTATAACGGGATATCTGACGCCTCTAGGGTCACCGGAGTAGCCTTTTCTCTAGATTTCTTCTACTCTTCCACAACTTTTGGCGGTCGAGATTTTTGTTCTACGCTGTGGGTGTGGGAACGGAAGAACATCGAGCTGCCCTGGGACACACAATCCGTGGCTCCTTAAGCCACTGGTTGCTGTCTTGCCAATAATTTGTGGATTTCTGGGACAGAGTTCACGAGAGAGAACCGTATCACCGACAGACGTCGGAGGAAGATTCTGGTGCCCCGCCAGATGCGGGGAATAGTTCCGGAAACACGAGAGGGGAGGGTGTTCCATCGCCTATGGCCAAGTTAACTCGCGCTTCTGCCTGATGTCGACGTCGAGGGAGTGGACACATTTGGATACATCTGGCAGTGACAAATGTCGATATTACTAAGAATGTATACAAAACATCATATTTCTTCAAAGCTTCCAAATATGAGAGGCTTTCTAGGGCCTTCAGTTCCTGTATTTTCCATTCCTTGGGTAGATTAGCACACTTTGGGGGTGGAGGAACGTGGTCGTTCTGGCAACTGACACAAAAAGGTTCTTGCGAACATGGAGTATTTTCGTAAAGTGGTTGACTACAGTCCCCACAAATTGGGTCGTACGTAGACCGCTAAGACTTAAGTCCCAACTGCTGGAATTTAAAACACCGCTTCGGGGTGGGGAAATTCGTTTCACATCGCAGTGGTAACGCACATGATCTTGACCTCCTCTGGAAGCGCGGATGAATGCACAGGTATCTAACTTATTGTCTGGCGGACCTATACGTGTACGTTGTACAAAGTGGTTGCTTTGTCTCTCCAAGAGCTCGCGTAGTTTCTAATCCATCTGTAGTATAGGTCCCGATGAAAAATTAATCAGTATACCAAGTTTAGGTTCTTATGGAGTGTTACGAACAGTTACATCACCAAGCTATTCACAAGAGAGTTACTGTTTTAATTAAGATGGAACTCCTCAATTTGCTGAGGGAAGAGATTTCCTCAAATATGATTTCAACATTTTCCGCGAAGAACATTGATTTAATAGAGAGAAAGGCCCATCCATATGTTCGAGTGCAAACCAGGAACTGAGACGAATAACAGTCTCCAAGTGGCTTCGTTTTGTTTTCCTCCCTTGGTGTGGCCAAGGAGGGGAAGTTACTGGAGTCCTAACGATTGGCACTGAAATGCCGTCTGTCTGGAGAGACTGCTGGGAACTCGCGGCCACCGACTGGTAACTTTGGTCTCTTTCTGACACCTAGTCCGAACGAGGGCTCCCCCCATTAGCGTCACCCGTCCAGGGCGAAGGTCAGCTGGTTGATGACCAGTGCCGGGTACCTTCAAACGGACAGACAGCTACTCGTCGGCAAGCGCGAGGCGGTGACAGCTCCAACGTCAACAGTGCGATCTTTGCTTGGTCAGGGGATTACTACCGAACGGGCAATTGCCGACCCCACATGGAGTGCCTACCATGCTGGGTATTGGGCAACGTCCCAACATGGCCCCCAGCCCGTAAAATTTCAGAAACGTGGTCAAACACAAATTTAGGAGCCGAACTTAAATCAACCGATGTAAAATAAAGGGAACAAAGGGAGAAAACTAATAATCGACATCCTACGAGAGAGCTACGTTGTCAGCAGAGAATCTGTTCTAAAGAATAAGACGTGAAAAAGTTACTATCAGAGAGTATGATTCGAGCACAGGAAAGGAAGAAATAGTGCAGTGGCTTCGGCCCCATGCTCACCGCCCAAGTACTCGTAAACGAGCTGTGAGCCCCTGGGGGAACCTAGTGCAGCAGTAGTATCGTGCCCAGTAGGAGACGAAATGTCCCGGGATGAATTGATATTGTGCTTATTGACGCTTTTATTAGCACTTGCTTTCAAGTTAATACTTCTTTGATGGTTCTTCATTCTCTGAACTTGGCGTAGCATTTACCTTTGCTATCACACATCAAAAGGTAGCTGTTAGGTTCACGTGTATGCTAGATTTCTAATGTTTAACAACTTTTTGCCGGTTCTACAATTTCACAGAAGCTGGATTTATTCAGGCAGTTTTTCCTTGGAGTTGCAAGTTTCATGAATGGTAATGTAGCAGTAATTAAAAGAAGTTACAGCGATGAAACAAAGACGGAGTCGGGGCAGTTTTTTGTTTCGGCACTGATGATGTATTGAAAGTGAGCCGGTGGGATAAGTTATGGTTTACGAATTCATCACAATGCTACAATGCTACTCGAATGATTGTTGTGATGTGGCACATCATCTGACTAGTAACATTAATTACTTATAAACTGAAGGGCCTGGTGATCTAGAGGTAACGTGCGTGCCTGGAAACCGGAAAGTCGCGGAATTGAATCCCGGCGGACCACTGAAATTTTTGTTTGCCTTTTTTCTAGCCTTCAACTCTAAAGGACGTATGGAGTCGTGAGGAATGATACGTGGTTCAACTTCCACGTTATTATATAGGTTCCCTTTTTCCTGTTGGACAACTGGGGCAGATTAGGGATACGCAAGTGCCTGCTTAGAAGTCTTGCGCCCGGTCGTTGCGACACGCTAAATTATTACTAATGATCTTCACAGGTTTCCCCTAGAAGAAACTGCAGTGTTGGACATTACAGGAATTGAATGTATTAACACGAACACTCTGGTATACGCATCTCATTGGCGGAACTTGTTTTGTGACTAATCTGTATGGCACTGATGCTGTCTTTTGCTTTTCCCTTTTACCAAATCAATGAAAACATGAAAATGTAGCCCTACGAGAATAGTTCAGCTCCCTACTCAATGGAAGCGTTAACATATGGTGAACCTCAAGTCCCAGTTACAAAGTGCGGCGAATGCTACGTTTCGTTTGGGCAATCATATCGTGCTTTTCAGTACGCTCTATGACCAAAAGGCAAGGGAAGCCAACTAGTACAGTTTATGAAACGATTTTAGATAGCCACATGCATTCAAGAATCGTGAGCTAAAGCGTAATGACATGGACTATGTTAGCGTGTTGTGCTTCTGAGTGGTGTCATCAGCTCCAAGAAACTAATTTCATTTAACGAGTCCGCAGCTCGTGGTCGTGCGGTAGCGTTCTCGCTTCCCACGCCAGGGTTCCCGGGTTCGATTCCCGGCGGAGTCAGGGATTTTCTCTGCCTCGTGATGACTGGGTGTTGTGTGATGTCCTTAGGTTAGTTAGGTTTAAGTAGTTTTAAGTTCTAGGGGACTGATGACCATAGATGTTAAGTCCCATAGTGCTCAGAGCCATTTGAACCATTCATTCAATGATTAAAATTTATTAAATCACGCTACTACAAAACTTACAAAGCATAACTGCACAGAATGATGTTCAAAAATATAGGAATGGCTAAAATGAAATTATGTAATTTAAATACTTGGCTGCTATATGAAGCTCGAGGAATTGTACTTTCCGTTCACTTCTGAGAAAAAATGAGAAGAAAGACAAACAATTGGCACCTGTTTAACACTTTCAATGTTATTATCGAAAATACACAGCGAGTTTGGAGCGGCCACTGACTTTCCCTGAAACGAAGCAGAGTCGGAAGTTCTGTGATAAGTTAACAGTGCTGTTGCCAGCTTTGAACTGCTAAGCGCGAGAGGTTGCTGGCGAAACAATAGTCGTCTAAGCAGCTGACCCTGAGGCGTCGTCACAGAAACGTGAACAAAATCAAGTTATGTTACTGACCGTGGCACATGCCCGTAACACCCGCGAAGCCCACTGTAACTGGCAAGAACCTTTTCTGGCTGCGCGATCTAAAATTGATAGTATTATAGGAGTTCGGTGATATTTGCCCCAGACAAATGCCTGATTTAGCTCTTCGTCTACCACTGGGTCGTAAGTGTGTCATGTTAGGCTATCAGAGAACTAGAGGAAATTTTGTTGCATTAAATTGCTACGTACCAATGTCCCTCTGGCAAAGGGAGGCCAGCTAATAGTTTGCAGAATTCTTGTAATTACGAACTGCACCTCTAGATTGCGCTATTTTACAGTTTCCATGTAAATTCCATGTTCCCCCGTGCTGTGGCATCGAATTACTACGCGCCTGCAGATAGGCAACCCAATTAAGAGATTTACAATGCGGAAAGCTGTCACACCTCCCCGGGACAATTCCTGTCAATGAGCAGCACGCACTCATTGTCGTTTGTCATATCACAAACGGTGCCCATATTGAGCACCTGTAATATAAGTTACAAACATGTAGAGACGCTCTGTCCACTAATGTATGTATGGTTTCTGTACGTCTTGAGTTTTTGCACAGTCTTCTGAAAACCTGGAAGTCCCTATGAATAACCCACTATGTCTCACCCCTGCCACGTCGGAAAATGGAACAGGAAACACTTTTTTTTTCATATTGTTACTTCTGTCTACGACTTTAATTAAAATAAACGTACATTAATGTCTAACTTGGAAAAGGAATAAAAGTTAAATGCAAAGAGAGAATGAGCAGTCACAACTGCGGTTCCTCTAATGCATAGTACATGTGCAAAGGGCAACTGAAAGTGGATTTAGAAGAACATTTCTCATGGTAAGGTATTACACGCGCGTTACTTGTTGAAGGCAGCACTGATTTGGGTTAGGTTGTTAACGAATTGGAGGAGCCATCCGGACTTACGAACGAACTTGACTAACAAATTTAAGTTGGCAATAAATTAATTCCATCATAGATAAAAAAAAACCTGCTCTGTCTCCGTACAATCTTAAACGTTTGTATTCACGTAGCAGACAACTGATGTTTTGAACATCTGGTCAGCGGACAGGTCAAAACTTTCCTGAAGATCAGCAAGTATCAACCGGACTCAATTCAATGATGCTAGAGAGTGTGTCAACTTCGTCATGAGAGTCAAAGTGAGACTAGTTGCCCTTATAAAAACAACTGATAGAAATAACTTCAGGTGGTGGTGCGATGTACTGCAAAGTATAGATGAAGGGCAACAGGCAGATTCCACATTTTTAAATTTCTGAAAAGCATTTGACACAGTGCCCCACTGCAGACAGTTAACGAAGTTTTTAAGTACAGAACCTAGTCATGTCGTCCTCGACGGCGAGTGTTCATCAAAGACAAAGGTATGGCCAGCAGTGCCCCCAGGGAAGTATGATAGGGCCGCTGTTATTTTCTATATACATAAAAGATCTCGCGGATAGGGTGAGCACCAATGTAGTACTGTGTGTTGATAGCCCTGTAGTATACTGGGAAGTATAGTCGCTGAGTGGCTGTACAAGAATACAGGATCAACGGGACAGAATTTCTATTTGGTGTGATGAATGGAAGCTTATTATAAAAATTAAAAAAAAAAGTTAATGCACACATGTACGAAAAACACTCCTGCAATGTTCGAATACGACAGAGTCACGTTGTTTAAATATCTGGGTATGACATTGCAAAGCGATATGAAATGGAACGAGCATGTGAGGATTGTGTTAGGGAAGGTGAATGGTCCACTTCGGTTACTTGGGAGAATTATGGGAGAGTGTGGTTCATCTGTAACGGTGACCGCATATAGTACGATAGTGCGAGTGTATGGGATCCACACCAACACAGGTAAAGAAAGACATAGAAGCAATTCAGAGGCGGGCTACTAGATTTGATACCGGTAGGTTCGGAAAACATGCAGGTATAACTTAGATGCTTTGGGAACTCAAATGGGATTCCACGGAGCGAAACCGACGTTCTTTTCGTGGAACTTTGTCGAGAAAATTCAGATAACAGACATTTGAAGCTGGCTGCAGAGCAATTCTGCTGCCGCCAGCATACATTTCGCGTAAGGACCACAAATGCAAGATGTGAGAAATTAGAGCTCATGCTGAGCCACAGAGCAGTAGTTTTCGCTCGCTCTATTTGCGAGTGGAACACGAAAAAGGAATGACTAGTAGTGGTACAGAGTACCATCCGCCACGCACCGTACGGAATGTAGATCTACATGTAGAAAGACAAAGCAAAGACACTTTTGATCTGTGTGGAATATCAAAGAATTCTATTTAAGCACGTCCTCTACATGAAAGGAATGTGTAGAAGGGTGAAATCATTACGAAAAAATGGTTCAAATGGCTCTGAGCACTATGGGACTTAACATCTATGGTCATCAGTCCCCTAGAACTTAGAACTACAAAACCTAACTAACCTAAGGACAGCACACAACACCCAGCCATCACGAGGCAGAGAAAATCCCTGACCCCGCCGGGAATCGAACCCGGGAACCCGAGCGTGGGAAGCGAGAACGCTACCGCACGACCACGAGATGCGGGCAAAATCATTACGAATTCCCAATCATGCAGTGCAATGCTTTAAGAGACAATTCATATTCAACAGGAGTAAAATAAACCCCGGGTGGATTCTTCCAGCAAGGCTGCAGCCGATATATTACCCAGTCCTTGTAGAAACGGCACGGATGGGAAAATCTGGTGTATTTGTCGAAGGCTAAATTCTGGTTATGAGCAGCATAGAAGCGGGCTCATGCTGCGAGCAGCTATTTGTCGACGCCATAACAAACAATATGACTAGATCTCTCGTGACAAGGTTGTATGGCATTTGTAATTGGCTTTTGTGGCCAGGATAACTTTCGCACTAAACTGAATTCACAAACTATTTTCTATTCTGGGTAACCGCAGCTGTTGAAAAGCGTGATGTTAGGTAAAACTGTTGTTTATTAAAACACAACCGGTTTCACGGCCTAATGCTGCATTTGCAGGTGCAACCTACAAAAAAAAAAAAAACGTAACAAACAAACGCCCTTTTTCCTATTTATATTTTAACCACGAGTGCTCGTTGTCCAGATCAGTTGAGGTGCGTATTATGTGGGAATCACTGCATTCTTTTGGTAACAAATCATTAAAAAATAATGATACACAAGTCAATAGGCAAATGAAGGAGTGGTGGTTACATAGCGACTAACCACAGAGAGTAGAGGCACTGAACATGAAGAAGTAACAGGATGCGTATCGCTTTAAGAGAGAAGAATTAGCGGTCCATCACCCCTCAATGGTCAACACTTCGGTGTGTGTTCGAGGGATGAAGAAGTCAAGAGATACATAAGTATGCTGACGTCGTGTAATACTCCCTGTATGACACAGTCATGTTTCTGAAAAGTCTCTCCTGAAGATTCCTGACGCAGCTGCTAGTCTCGAACCAACAATGCCCCGTAATTTCCGACTGGAGGCTACGTGGACCATTCCAATGTTGATACTTACAGGTGCCTGATTAGACAACTCCGGGTTGTTTTTCATGCACGCTCATTGCTGTTGTCGTGCATAAATTTGCACTTCCTCTATTGCATAAAGAAATTAAACGATTGGCAGTGCATAGTCTTCTAAAATGTAAGTAGACTATTCCGATGAGTCCATTATGAATAAAACTTCTACTACAGCTGCAGTTATCCAACCCCAAACAGCCAAGCTTATCCTTCCACTTTACGCTGTCGCAACAAAATGATATATACAGTAGCGTGTGTTACTGGCATAGACATCCTGCCGTCTTCGCCCTAACAAAAATCTTTTTCATCGGATCATACCATCAAGTACGGGAAGTCTTTGACCGCTAGTAATTACTGGCGACAGAATGCGAGCTTATCGCTTACGAGATGTTATGGATTGTTTTCTTGTAGGATTACGGTGATGGTAACCAATAACATGAAGGCATCGGTGGACAACAATCGCATTCACTGACTTATTGAGGATTCTTCCCAGTTGACATTCTACAAGCTAAAATATAAAATGGCTCACCATTGGTAACTAGTAGTTGCGGTTTCTGCAAAACTAGCGATTGGGAAATCTGTTCCCAAATAATGACAATACGTCTTTAGATAAGTAAAGCATGTTCCGAAAAGAACTCCTCTCCGTTATTTTCACTTCTTCGTGCTTCTGTAGCTGTTGACACAACTCTCGGGTAATATTTGAGAAAATCTCTCGTGCAGGAGCTTGAGTTGATTGACAAAATCGAATCGGAAAAAGGCCTTTCCACAGATGTCGATTCCTGCCAGATGACACCGCAAGATATTTTTCCTCGCGACTGTACAACTGAAAGGGTAACCGAACATTTCTACCGCTCGCCAATCATTTAACGCTCAGGGATATCCCTTGTGTTACCATAACTGTGGAATACAGAATATCTATCACGGATTTTTTGTGCAGGCTGTTGCTGGTATGTTTTTGTGCCATAGTTACTAAGCTGGAGCACGACCACTGATAATCTCGATTACAGGACGGCTCACGATTGCATCACGATCGGCACAGATTCTTGATTTCGTTTGAACCAGGTTGTTTATCCGAAGAATCTTGTATTGATTTGCACTTTATAAAAATGTCTTGCCGGGAGTTTCCAGCAACGTCGGGCTCCAATCACCTGAACGTAGAAACTACTATTCCCTGACCTATTAAAATGTTGCGCGAGCCATCGCTAAGTCATTTTTCTTCCACAAATGTTGGATGCAAGAGACGGGTTACGGAAGAATAAAAGAGATACTGGCAGACTGAAGCTTTTGAGGTGCCTACCGCGCGCTTGGTAAGTTTATAAGGGCATCATCCGCAAAAAACAAAGGTCTGGATTCGAGTCTTGGTTGGTACACTTTTGAATCTGTCGAAGTTTCATAGCTCCTCCTTTGTTCACAACTGCCATTGCACACACGGCTGATGAACATATTTGTGCTTACCTCCCTAAAAATGTAACCGTAACTACTAACGAATGATAGAAGCGACTTGAAAGCACATGTTGCAGGAATTCCAAAGACACAAAACAGGCATCGCCCTGCCACGTAGAGAGTGCAGTTGCAATGACCTGTTGTTTCAACCGATACCAATTCCTGAAATTTGGAAATTTGTGGTAAGATCTTATGGGACCGAACTGCTGAGGTCATCGGTCCCTAAGCTTACACACTACTTAATCTAACTTACGCTGAGAACAACACACACACACATGCATGCCCGAGGGAGGACTCGAACCTCCGACGGGGGCAGCCTCCCGGACCGTGACAAGACGACCTAGACCGCGCAGCTACCCCGCGCGTCACATAATCAATAATTGCAAGCGTTCTGGATATTGTCGAGGTTATGATCAGCATGGAAAAGTACTGACATTGTGGCTAGTATAGAAACGTCTAATGATGCGATGGTACCGTCTCCGACGTTTAGGTTAAAAACACGATAGACTCATAAAGCTGCACCTCCTGTAACATATATACATGAACTATATCTCTCTCTCTCTCTCTCTCTCTCTCTCTCTCTCTCTCTCTCTCTCTCTCTCCCTCCCCTCCCCCTCTGCGTTCGTTCGTTCGTTCGTTCCTTCCTTCCGTGCTTGGTGTTCGTGAACTGGAAAACTACATGCAGGGTGGAATTCGAAAGTTTTGTGACAAGGAACAACAATGTAAATCCTGCGCCAGGCAACATTAACTCACCAAAACAAAACATGACACTGAGCATGTAAATTTGGAAAAAAGAAAAGATCATCGACAAATTTCACCTTGGTGAGCCATTCTTTTTCCATTAATTTGGAAGACCTTGTGCAAATCTAGGTTCGGCGTTCTTATCGCAAATGGGTGCACCGTCATGCGTAACGGCACCGCAACACACGGTCTAAATAATGAGTCAGGTTTAAGATTGGAGTACCGCTATCAATTATGACCTCGTATTAAGAGCCACTGCGCTAAAATTTAGGGTTATCGAGGATGGCAGCGAGTTCCAAGGGTGACGAATGATACCTAAAAATAAGCACTAAAATTTATTAACAGATTCACTGTCCTCCCAATAAAATGTTCTTCTGCAATGTTACCTTCAAAATACCTGGAAGAAATGATCATCAAGTGGTGTTCACTGAAAGAATAACCAATATTAATGCCACAGAAATAAAAACCTACATTGCGGAAGAAACATAGGTAAGTAATTACACCAAATTACGAAATTCATATATGCTATGCTGTGCAGGTTGCCTGCATTGACACGGAGAAGCTAAGAGGGCGTAGTGAAAAGTAATACCTCCGAATTTGTTATGTGAAAATTAAAGATTTTTCAGTAAAACAAATGTTGTTATTATTCATGTCTGCATATTTATTTATCAACATAGTCACCCTGGCCATGCATACATTTCTCTGAACGAGAGACCAATTTGTTGATGCCATCACACTACAATGTTTGACTTTTGTTGATGGAGCCACGACGTCACCTCTGCTTGCACCGCATAATCACTATCAAAGTGAAGTCCTCGAAGGTGTTCTTCAAGCTTTGGAAACAGATGAAAATCGGACGGAGTCAAATCGGGACTGTATCGAGGATGATCGATGACAGTGAACCCTACGCGTCGGATTGTTGCAGATGTCGCGGCACTCGTGTGTGATCTGGCATTTCCGTGCTGAAGGAGAGAGCTCTCCATGTGTGGACGAACGTTTCGAATTCGAAACTGTATTTCAGCCGATGTTTCTCCCGCACCGACAGAGTTACTTTACACACCTACTTGTTACACACTACAATTCGGAGCCTTCTTGTTGCAGAGGGCTGCGAATGTGTATATATATGAAGAATAAATATGTAGAATGTCAACAAAGTTCATTTTACTTAAAAAGCTTTAAGAGTTTTCACATAAAAACTTTGATAGCATTACTTTTTAACATGCCCTCGTATTTCTAACAAAGAGAAGCTACCGGCGTCCGTCTGCAAGAGGAAGATGGAACTCAGATCTTGAGTTTTTCATCCAGCCAATTACATGCTGTGAACCTCCGTTAGTTGGATTAGAAACGCTTATATTTTATTCCAGCGATCTGCCTGTAAACAAATCGTTCGTTATGATACTCAAAACACATACGCGTGGAACAATAACTCCTCTCACTCTGGTTGCAAAACCAAAAATTATACTTGCTGCTAAATTTACGGGCAAGCAAAATGTATTAGCAACACATTACAATATTCAAAATTAATTTTCTTGTCGATGTATAGCAATTGTGCGAAAATGAATATTCGATACCAGTGGTAACCACGGAAAACCACGGTTCAGACTTGCTACATTTCTGAATAAACTGTTACCAGCACTACATAAAAACATACGAAGCATTCTAGATATAATTTCATTAGATTAGAACTCTGATTACACACCGTAAAGATGTTATTCTGTGTTTGCATTTGTTAGTCTTGGAGAAGAATATAATCCGATTTATGAGAGTGAATGCGAATATCGAAGCCGTTAAAAGCTCATTGATTTTGCCCAGGGGCCACTTGCGAACAGTATAATGCGCTCAATCTCTTCGTGATAGTACCTGGGTTCTGCCGCTAACAGAAGCATCGGGTGGAAATTAACTCAACAAAAGAGGCAATCAGATTTCCCTCTTTCCTTACGGGCTCGCCCTCCTAGCATTCTCTGAAGACTTGCAGCTGCTGTTCGTAAGGGCGAGTGGCGGTTTCTTGGCTCGGCTTGTTGTGCTTGCAAGGGGAGCGGGCCAACTTGACTCGCACCTGGCGCCGACCGTTGCTAACGGCCACGTGCCGGCTGTCCCCCTTGCTATTCCCCAAGGCATACGCAACCTCCACCTTGCCTCTACATAAGTTTCGAAAATCGCCATTTTTACTTTTTCACACAGTGCTGCGCACAACAAATACACGGTATATCAGCCCGTATTTAATTACGTGAATTTCTAGAAACCAAAAATGGATTTACTTTGTCACACTTCCAGCCTGTGCTCGGTACACAGTTTTACTAGGAACAAATAGCTCAAATAACTTCTCTAAGCCCAGAACTTCTTTGAACAGTATCAGCATAGTGTTGAGTTGGCAAAAAGTAGTTGGTATTCAACACTGGCCTACTGCTGTAGGCCACCTATGCTGTCACTGATATTTTGACCTCCTGCCTCCTTTCTTTCTCCTTTGGCTTCATGGGCTTTTGGTAACGTTTTCTATTAGTTACAATAGGCGAAGTGGAACTGTATTAATGCGAATCAAAATCGTAAGCAACAGGGGAACGAATCACCATCCGTCTATGTTTTCCTTGCTTGATTTAAATCACTTCAGATGATTAACATAGCGGTTCCTTTAAAAACTTTTTTAAAAAATTCCGCTTCGTCCTTAATATGAGATTGACAAGATGATACTCTCAGCGTCCCTCCTGTTGCCTCCTTCACGTCACGTAAGACAATACAACAATGGAAAGAAATTTCCCTTGAAGCGAAGATCGCTTTATGTTTTGTATTTCACGACGAAAAATTTCAACAGACGCTTGCTGTTGTTATTTGATCTTCGGAAATGATGACAGCAAGCTTCTGTCGAAACCTGCCATAGTGAAATAAATAACATTTAGCGATTTTGGCTTGGGAAGAAATTTCTTTCCATTAAACTGACAAATCGCTCCCATCACTTAAACATGTGTAACCTACAGGAACACAGCAAGCTGTACGCCACTTGACGGACGTCAAAGCAGTATCAGCGGACGGGACCAAAAATACAAATGGCGCTGTGTGTGCATTCAGAGACTAGCCAGCATAAGTTTGGAGATGCTACAGATTACCTGTGGAAATGTCTATCATAAGGAAGAGCCAATTTAGAAGCACTTAAGTACTCAGCAAACCCCTGAAGAAAAAATTATCACGTTTACTGACTCCTAGGCTGCAGTTATGATAATGAAAAACAGTTTTGTACAATGACACAACAAGCCTGTTGTACATGAAATTGCGCAAGAAGCCAGTAAAGCCAGTAATTTTCAAAATCAGCACAAAGGCGCCACGCATACTCGTCACGCGAGGACGCGAAATCGACTCAACATGGGAGCCTTGTCGACGCCTCTTTTTAAGCAACTGCAACTAAGAGCCCCCCCCCCCCCCGCCCCCCTCCCCGATTCAGTGCATTTACAGTATAGACTTAACAAAAATTAGCATGGAAGATTCAGCACCAAGATCCTACAGCAATACAAAGTTTTACATAGCTCAGTTATTAAGGGGACATTGTGTACGCAAACTTATTAATGTGTTACCTTTCTGCAATTGTATTTACTGGTCACCTCCACTACCGACACAATACAAGGAAGTCATACTAATCCGCATAAAGGTCACAATGGTATCCGCAGTAACGAACAGGCTGAGCAACTGGCTAAACAAGATGTAACGTCACGTACATGATGCCACCCAAAGGGACCGCTTATTAAGTTCCTACAACGACTTAAAATAACTATGTGAATGAGGAGGGAGGAAGAAAGGAGAACAACAATAAAAGGAAATGTTATAGCACATACACCATGTGAAACCGACAACCATTGGTATACCCAGCAAACGGTGTCAAAAGAATTTTATACAACCAAAGCATGTGTAACATTTAACCTTGGTCGGTTGAAAAAAAAATGCATCGACTGGGACTGATTTACGCCCTTCTTTTTACATGTGTTACGGAGTCCTGAAAAGAAACCTCGAACACTGTGCTATGGGGTGCAACGGCCCCCCACTGCGTACTACTCTTTTAGGGAATACAAACATCAGAGTTCATAAACTATACACAGCTACCAATGTGCCAATAGTGTTCATATAATCAGACACGGCAATATTTAGATTCTGACAATAAGTAAAGATACGTTCTTCTGCTGCTGTAGACATCGGTAGCAAGGCATTTTGGACGAGGTTTAACCCGGGGAAAACCTGCGGTACGGGACCGCACGTGAATCGTCACCTTCGAGGTGACCACATCAGGATGAGGACAGCCGAGACGAAGAAACAAGTCGGTTATAGGAATAATTCCACCTACCCAAAAAACAAGAAGACGAAATGGATACTGACACTGGTGCATCACTCGGCGATGCAATTACACCGTTTATTTCGTAAATGAATCTAATTTTTTACTCTGTAATATTATTGGGAGGTGTGTATGATCGTACGCAGATAACACTAAAAAAACTGCTATGTTATGCGAAAATTATGGATGGCTGTATGGTCATGAAACCAAAATTATAAACAAAGCTCTTGGCCGGCCGGTGTGGCCGAGCGGTTCTAGGTGCTTCAGTCTGGAACCGCGCGACAGCTACGGTCGCAGGTTCGAATCCTGCCTCGGGCATGAATGTGTGTGACGTCCTTAGGTTAGTTAGGTTTAAGTAGTTCTAAGTTCTAGGGGAATGATGACCTTAGATGTTAAGTCCATTAGTGCTCAGAGCCATTTGAACCATTTGAGCCAAAGCTCTTGCCTTGGGCCATGACCAGTAACCAGAACTGCTGCAGTGGTGCGAAAGCCGGTCGCGCGTGAATTGTGAAGTGCCTTTTCACAGTACATTGCATTCCTGTACCAACAGATGTGAATGCAGCCTAAAAGTGACATCAAAGCAGGCATGAGTAAGAAAAAAAATGTTGAAATGTGTGTGAAATCTTACGGGACTGAACTGCTAAGGTAATCAGTCCCTAAGCTTACACGTTACTTAACCTAAATTATGCTAAGGACAAACACACACCCATGCCCGAGGGAGGACTCGAACCTCCGCCGGGACCAGCCGCACAGTCCATGACTGCACGAGTAAGCCTCTCAGTCGTTACTGTGGTTAACTAATTCGAACAGGACGTGGCTCATCTGCCCAATCTATCGGCCAAGGTCTCAACCCCGACAACTGAGAGGGCCTGTTCCTATCCAGGGCTTCGACCATTTATACAATTCACGCCTTTCTGCTCACTGCAGTCCTTTGCTCGCCGAAAAACCGAGAGAATTAATGGGCACAAGAAAGTAGAGCACGACGTGCGTTGGGTCCTATGCGGTTAGAACACGGACAGCGACTGCAGGACCCCCGACAAGGGGAGTGAGGCCTATTATTTATTTGTAAATTCGGTCGGTCCAGGCAGGCAGACGGGCGCTTTCTGTGCTGTCTGGCGGCGGCGGCGGCTAAATATACGGGGGAAGGTGAAGGCACGAGAATAGCGCTCCTAAGTATAGCGTGGCGGGCCCGGCGCCGCCGTCGTCTGTGTGTCTGTTGGCCGGGATTGTGTCTGGGACGCGGCCAGCCGGGGTCACGTACTTGCCGGGCGCGCCGCCGCCGATCTGCTCAGGTTGCGAGCTAATATTCAGGGTTCGCAACTTCCACGCACATATATATTATTCTAAAAAGGCGAAGCGTAGACCCGACCGTGGTGTGAACTAACTTGGCCACATGAACGGAGATAACCACATTATACACCAAATAGAGCGCATTGTTACCTGGCAGTGCAAGCACGGAAAGCGATCGCGCAAAGGTGTGCTGCTAACGTGTCAGCTATTTTCATGATGAGAAGAAGGATAGAGGTGTTGTAGTGCCGTCAGGCGACGGAATGTGGATGCAAAAGTTAAATAAGTCGATTGTGTGCAAATTACAGAAGGAGTAAGACGATGCCGGTGAGATAGTGATTTACGTTTCAGTCCTAAGGGAAAAAAAAGAAAAAATGCACACAATACGGCGATTCAAAATGACAGACACACTTCCAGTTAGCTCAATTTCTGCACTATAAATTGTGCTCGAATTCCGTCAAGCATATTTGAAAGAGGATGTAAAGTTTCGAATACTACCTCTAGAGCGCTACAGAACTGCACTGCCCTCACCGTATACCGTGTAAGAAAGTGGCTAATATGCACCACAAGATTTTGTTTTGCATTCGTGAGTTCAATAAATCGAATCTGCGACTCCGATGTAGCTTGCGTTTCGGAGTAAATGTAACGTTGAATCTTCAACGAGGAAGAGCTGACCGCGTTTATCGGAGGAGCACGTGGAGCGCATTCGAACGAGCTTTGAACATAATCCAATGGAATCAGCCCGTAGAGCGAGTAGGGAACTTGGACTGCAAACAACTACCGGGTGGTTATAATTAAAGTGCAACTACTCACAGAGGTCCAATGTGGACTGTAATTATCGTATGGCAGCGACACTTAGCAGACATTCTAATCCGTTAATGCGGAAACGATTAAAGATGGAAAAAAATTCGTTCCAACTTTGACCACCAGATGCAAATCAGGTGCTGTGAGTGCAAGAAAGGTGCATAGAAATGTTAGATATGTAATGGTTTAAGAATGGGACGTGGGCAGAAAAGATCGAACAAATGAGAACAGCATAATGTTGATTTTATTATTAACCGCCGCTTACACAATTTGTTCAGTATCAGCATCAGAGACGTCACAAATTGCTGTACAGCGACAGATTTGCACCAAATGGTCAAAACTGGAACTATTTCTTTTTCCCAGAGTAAACAGATTCCGCGTTAACGCATTAGCATATCTGTCAAGTTTCGCCGCTATACGGTAATTACAGCCCACATTGGGCCTTCGTGAGAACCTGTACTTTAGTTATAACTACGCGGTATTTGGCGTGTATTGAGGCACCTGTTAGTGTACAAATCATACCATTTACAACTGGTACAGGCTCTTCGCGCAAACGATAAGGTAAAGCGTGTAGAATTTTGTGATCGTGTACGGCAAAACATGGAAGAAGATGAACTGTTTCTGCCTCTTGTAATTTTTAGTGATGAAAATGTCAGGGGCTACAAAATCCCCATGCAACACTGGAACATGAGCGGGATAGCCGCAAAGTTGGTGTGCTTTGCGCCATATCGATGACAGATTTATGGACCTTCCTTTTCTTACGACAGTACAGAATGCTGCGAAACTGGTTTGTTTCTCACATGAATGAGGACTCAAGGGATTACATTTCCCAGCAGGACGGAACCCCAACAGATCGGTGTCAATGTTCGACTTTCCTGAATGATTGAATCTCTACCTCAATAATGGATAGGTCGCATGGGGAATGAAGACTTAGGACATCACTTCTGAGCACCGAGGTCTCTCAACTCACACGCTACTATTCGTTCTTGTGTGTGTTTGGGGAGGGGGTTCGTGAAAAATGCAGTTTACGTACCACCTCCTCCTACAGATTTTAATGGCCCAAGATATCGTATCATAGATGCCGTGAACTTGGTGATGCAAGATATTCGTCATCGAATGTGGGATGAATTCAGCTTGCCCTCGTCACGTCAGTGCACAGATTAATTGCAGACTTTTCGGCTAACGGATTTCATCTGTTTTTTAAGATGGGAAAAGTTTGATCTTTGCTGTTTTGGGGATTGCTTTCTATTCCGACAGGCTGTTTCCAGTTCACAGACACTTGGTAGATTGTTGATATCCATGTAGTAGACGTCAAACATAATCATAGATCGTTTTGAATCCTATCTGCTGCAACCTCCTTTCTAATGAAGGGCGGGCATGTATTGGGTAGATTACAATCTTAAACATCCAAAGCTGTATATATTTCATTTAATGGGGTTTTCACCGTCTTACATGGGCAGACAAGCACCACCCAGTTCTAGCATATTCTCCAGCTAAGGAACCAAGTACAAGACCGTTTCGAGCCAACGAGCTTACGAAAAGTTCAAAGCACCGAGTTTTTGCTTCATTTGCTATTAGTTTTTAAGAGTAAGCGCTGTGTCGAATTCACTAAGACATATGTAACTTATCCTGTCGTTTGTACTCCGCACGTGGACGGCGCACACCAAGATCTGTTCGACGGTGGAAAACGTTAAAGCCAAGTACTTGTGGAAGAACTTGTTTTGCAGTCTTCCCCATTATTCCACTTGCCATGATATTCATAGAAAAATCACCATCTTTTTAAAAGCGTGCTTATGATGCTCGTACACTGGACGGTGGACATATATGAGAATGGACCGTTCCCGAATACTCGAGACTGCGGCGACGTCTCAAGTGGAAACGATTGTGACAAAATCTAAAGAAACAATTGTAACAAAATAATCTAATTATCAACTGACTGAAGATCTTTCGGACATGTGTTCAGACACTTCTTAAAGAATCACCTCGATACAGGGCGAGAAAGAAATAACTACTCCAGGATCGTTACACAGGCATTTGAATGCTCTTCATCCGAATAATAGACGAGTGTCATAACAACTGCGACACGTCTTCGCTCAGAGCTAGTAAGCGTGTTTGTGTAAACCAGTAGGTGTGTGGTTTAGAAGGGAGTGAGGCGGGGTTGTATCCTGTCCCCGATATTATTCAGTCTTTACACTGAGCAAGTGATAAAGGAAACTGAAGAAATATATGGAGTAGGAATTAAAGTTCAGGGAGAAGAAATAAAAACTTTTGAGATTTACCGATAACATTGTACTTCTGTCAGAGACAGTAAGGGACTTGGAAGAACACTTGAACGGAGTGGAAAGCGTGTTGAAAAGTGGATATAAGATCAACATCAACAAACGCAAAACAAGGATAAAGTAATGCAATCGAATCAGATGCTAAGGGAATCAGACAGGGAAACGAGACTCTAAAAGTAACAAATGAGTTTTGCTATTTGGGCAGAACAATAACTGATCATGGAAGATATATAAAATGTAGACGCAAAGGCAAGAAAGCAGTTCTGAAGAAGAGAAATTTGTTAAGTGTGAAGTCTTTTCTGGTGCTATTTGTCTGAAGTGTAGCTTTGTACAATTCAAGAGAAAACAGTCTTTTGAAAATTGGTGCTACAGAAGAATGCTGAAGATTAGATTGGTAGATCGCTTAACTAATGAGGAGCAACCGAATGCAATTGAGGCGACCAGAAATTTGTGGCACAACCTGACTGAAAGAAGCGATCGGTTGATACGACACATTCTGAACCATCAAGCGATCTCAAATTTAGAATCAAAAGTTAGAACTCGAAGGAAGTGTGTTTGTGCGTGTGTGGGGGGGGGGGGGGGGGGGGGGGGGGTAAAAATCGTAGAGAGACCAAGAGATGAATTCATAAAGCACATTCAGAAAATTGTGAGGTGCATTAGTTATTTGGAAATGAAGGGACTTGCAGAGGATAGAGTAGCATGGAGAACCGCATCTAACCAACCTTCGGACTGAAAACAACTACAGTACCAATAAGCGTGACCACTGATAAAACGAGAAGGCCATGAATCAAGTAAGATGAATGTGGCTCTTTCCTGTATAGTCGCCCAACGCGTAGAGAAAGGAAAATGAAGACGTGATTTCTAGTGTTTATAAACACCGGAAAATTGTAGAACTACAATCGATATCGGAACCCAAACAGCGCAACTATGAATATCCACTATAGCTAGCACAAGAGAGATTTAATATGCTTCGTCTCATAACATTTAACTTCGTAAAATGTCACTCTGCTTTCTGCTAAATTATGATTGTGCAATAAATATCAGGCTGTTTTCTGCGAAATTGTGATTGTGTAATAGATGGCACATGCAAATAAGATTGTATAATCAGCCTTCTAACCCTACTGTTTCATTTCGCGTCGTTTCCCAAGATCTCGCTGGCTTGCTGACAGAGTAATTTCTGGCTTTGTTATTTATCGATTAACTCCCAATTTCATGGATGCAGGGATATCTGTAGAGGGATGACCATCCTGTTAATATCATGGTCTACCAGATACTGAGCCGTAGAGTTTAAGAAGAGAATAAAATAAGTTGCCGAAAAAGAAGTTTTAGTAAAAGCGGTCAACCTTACCTATTCTCGATGACAAATAGACGCAACGCATTCAGTCGACCAGAAATCTCACAATTCCTTTCAGCAGACAGGTTTTTGTATTTGTTTCCAACGTTTATCAGCAGTTTTAATTTTTGTAAATAAATACAAAATACAGTGGTAAAATGCCCATCAAATACTTGTGCGTGGTAACTTCCCAGTAACTACGAAAATGTGTTTCACACAATAATCGAATAGATACTGTCATTATGACACTTGCAGTTTCTCCTAGTCCTAATACACATTACCATGCAGAAGAGATTACTTTGACAAAATAGCAAATTTTATCTGTATTGTATAAAACTGGAATTTCCCATCTGCAGAGTTCTGCAATATTAAGATGTGCTCGAGCCAAACATCCGGAGGAACTTAGTTTTTGTAACATTCCAGTCTTATACAGTACAGGTAAAATTTATTATTCTGTAAGAGTGTAAGCACTTCTGCGTAGCATTTTATGTCAATAGTAGGAGAAACTGTGTCAAAGACAGCATGTACTCGATTTTTGCGGGAAGCATTTTTGTAATAATCGGGAAGTTACTACGCACTTTTAAGTAGTTGGCGGACATTTTACCATTGCATTTTGTATTCGTTTTAAAAAACTAACCCCCCCCCCCCCATATTGCAGAGAACATCAAACAGGCCGAAAATGATGGCACAAAAAATTAGAAATCATTCCTTACCCATCAAACGACAGCGTACTTTAACAATTAAATGACGAAGAATACTGGTTAAACAAATAAACAGGGACACAATCTCCGCGGATCCTATGTTGATACCATAATAATTTCAGTTTGGGAAGAAGTAATTTGGGAGAGGGAACAAACAGGACGATAGGTGTTCTGTGTTATCCAACAAGACATAATTTTTTTTCTTATTCGAGAACGGTAATGTCAGAATGTTTCTGCACAAGCAAATGTCTAAAAAACGCCTATTCCAACACCTTACAGTCAATCACAGAGTGACTTTCAAGGATCCGAAGACAGCTGTCCAAAGAGTACCACAGAGGGCACCCTCTAAACAGTTCCTGCGTGGCACAAGACAGTATAAGATTTTTTTGGTAGCTACGTCTTCCAGTGTGTGTGGAAGAAACAAAATCGACATGCCAGACTTGTTTTTATGTTTTTTCTGGCTGCTCCATTGGTGTATAATCAAAACGAATAAAATTTGTTGCAGTTTCATCTTAGCTTTCTTTTCACTGGTAACGTATTCCTAATAAAACAACAACTCTATTAATATTATTGGTTGCCACAAATATTTGACTATTTTTCGCCATTGACATTAGTTACTACGAGATTGTTAAGTTCGGATTTTAACGTGTGCTCGAGAGTTGATATAGCCAACGAATCTGAAAGCTAAAAAGCCCGCTTGCGGTGACAACCTGATGTGTAACTTAGCTCGAGGACTAGGTAACAGAAATTACATTCATAATATTACTCTTAGGTGGATAGATCACGTAACTAATTAGGAGGAGAGAGAAGAGGAACTCGACTAGAAGAAGGGATCGGTTGGTAGGACACATTCTGAGGCATCAAGGGATCACCAATTTATTATTGGAGGGAAGCGTGGGGGGTAAAAGCAGTACAGGAAGACCAAGAGATGAATACGCTAAGTAGATTCAGAAGAATCTAGGTTGCAGTAGTTATTCGGAGATGGAAGAGGCTTGCACAGGATAGAGTGGCATGGAGAGGTGCATCAAACCTGTCTATGGACAGAAGACCACGACAACAGCAACAACACAGAATTACCGAACAGAAATGAGAAAGGCTTAAGATGATGTTGCCTGCAGTTGGCAACGAAACGTCAGGAGGAAGTTTTACAGATCAACCACGCCCTCTCAGCCCGAAAGTTTTAACTAATGGAGACGCCAGCCGTGAAAGCCTACACGTTATGATTCTTCCGAATATGTTACCAATTACGAAGTTAGGGTTAGCTTTGGGCCTAGAAAGGCATTTTAAATTGCTGCAATCGACACGAGCAGCAATTACATTTATAATCTCGATTGTCAAAAATGTTTCACTATTACTTCGAATATGTCACGGGTACGGACGCTGTTCTTAGATTTCTGAAACTAATACAGTTCAAATACTCCGACTCAAGACACAATTAAATTTATAATCGTCGCTCACTGCAATGTTTCCCCTTCTTCCCGAAGTATTACTTTGGAGCACGTTATCTCTCTGCTGCTCTCTCTTATTGGATGCGTAGCATAAAAGGCTGACATACACTCTTTTGTTCCCATCATACCTCACAACGAGCGTTGACAACATTCCTCCAAGAAACACGTAAGTACGCCATGGCCACTGGCCCTATTCTACACTTTTACTGCAAATCTGCTGTATATAGACGTGCCGTGATCGGGTCGTGCTACGCTGACATGGAAATCAGTTATCCAGAAAATGTGAGAGATCTAAGCGTAACATGGATCTGAAGCCACCCTGTATGAAAAACTTCGTAAATACTATAGCAAAATGAAACTGACGTCAGCCTATTCTTCTGGTTACCTGAATCGTATTCACCATATCGAAACAAAATGAATGTTATCACGATATACAAGTGATACTTGCACGTTTTGGTCTGAGTAACTCTGGACGTCATCACAGAGTGACAAACTATTTTGTAGCCAAACACTGGGAGGTACCGCAGTCTCACAACTGAAAGGTGTTGTGTTCAATAAATACGCAGAATGAACGACAATTTAATATGCAATAAACAGAAGAAATGTAAAAAATGTAAAGCAGCAACAAAGCTCTGAAAATAATCTCAATGGAATATTTACCGACTCAGTAACCTATAACAACACGTAAAAGATGGAATGTAAGAATAAAACTGCCCTATAAACTTCTTAATTTCTACATTTATTTATTTCCATAGGCGGTTTCAAGCTACTCTGGCCCACCTTCAACTAAATCTGTTTAATCTATTATTACCGTAATTACAAGACAAGGAGACTCAGCTTAAAATGTGTCAGACTTACTTGAAATCAATCACAGATCCATAAATAAATACAAAACTCAAAAAATTACTAGTGTGTCTTAACACTGCTTCATACTGAAAATAAGTCAAGAAGCTTCAACACGAAAACAAGGCAAGCTATTACTGGTACCAAAAATTCGTTATAATCTTTTACATATACACAAGGGACCAAAAACAGATGCTAACGATTCTACCTCAGCGCCACAGGCTAGCTACCGGGACACGCCTACAATACCGAATAATGCAAGGATTTCATACGTACTACTTTATACAAGCTACGCAACGTCTAAATTTTCACGCCTGCTCCAGTTACCTAAAACAATGGAGTACGGAGGATGCCGCTCCGACACGCTGGTACTCAAGTGAGCCATGAACTACAGGACAAGACGGTAAAATTTATTGTTGCGGTGCCATTACAAAATATCGAAGAAAATTTAAAATTTAGCCGTGCAGGATGGTCTATACTATTTGTTCAACAACTAACGTCTCAAGTGTTGTCGCCTGAACGACATGGTTTAAGACAATAAATATTTCATACATACGGAATTACATACCATTTGGTATTCGTGGCTGTGCAATACTAGAATCTTCTATTTCAACGTAAGTTAAATAATCACAATTCAACAATCGTCGCAACAAAACGGTCTATTACCGAGTCACAGATATAACCGTCAAACCAAAGATGCTATGCAACACTGACGTAGCATCTAAGGAAATGCATATACGGTAAAATTTACCGACGAAACATAAGATCAAAATGCATATTGCTATCGATTACACAAGCCTCAAGAACACACTTTCAATTTTTAGGAGTTGAGTTTCCTTTCTTTTAACGTACGGCATCAGTAATAGCAGCTTACAAAACAAAAAGAGACTTAATCGTGGGCAGACTACGCAATAACGATGCATACGCCCAGTGATTTATGTAACCGAATTTTTTATTATTTAACAATGTCACAATGTTACTGTGTTTCTTTTTTAATATTGTTAAGAGGAAATCACTGTTGGTGAAACTTTAAAACAATGCATACCAAGATTAGCATACTCTTTATTTAACATGTTTTTCATTGCAGCACTTCAAGCCAAATCGTCTGCTCTCTGGCAGTAAACAAAGAAACGCACCAAGATGGTCTTGTAGCATCGTCAACAAGCCGTCTCTCTTGAACGCGCGCAACATCCCAGACTTAACGTGCGCGCGCTGCGCCAGACTGTGGCAAGGGCGTAGCGGCGGGCGCACGAGACCTTGGTGGGTGACGTCACCCGGCAACTTCCGGTCTGCGTCGGCGCTACTCGGCCCAGCCCGGCCAGAAGACGCGACAGTGGCGACGGCTGGCCATAACGGAATGGTCCCGCCACTTCCGGCCGCGGCAGCCGGCGTCTAGCCGAGTCGCGTCGCGTCGCGTGGCGTCGTGCTACGCATACGTGTACGTCTTCCTGATAAGAGGGTTATCGGTGGCCTCCGAACGAGCATCTGCGTACGACAGTCATTCCCTTGTTGCGTTATTTACGATTTAGAATATCCGCACAATGATTATCTGATAAGAGGTATACTGAAAATTAATAACCATGCGTATCCAGCTGAACTGAGCGACTGCGTGGATAAAATGAGTAAACAGGAGAATTAAAATGACCCTGTGCGCTGTTGATAAATTAGATAGAATCATCTTCAAATTTTGCGGCACAGCATGCATTAAGGGCGTTTACTTTTAAAATAACCACTTCAAGATGTTAAAAGTAAAATCAAGCAAAAACTTTTAACCGCTTGTTGTGCTTGTTTAGCAAGAAACTTAAATAAAGTTTTCAAAACGTAACTTCCTGTTTATCTGAAAGGAAAAAAGTTCTGTCATTACCAGTTTTGAATGACGGCAGAGAGACATGAGCTTTCATTGTGACAACCAATCAAAAACTTAGGATTGCTCAAAGAATGCTGGTGAGATGCATTTTGGAAATTACTAGGAGCAACTAAAATGCAACAAATGGATCAGGAAACACAGTACTTGGAAGACGCACTTAAGACTAACATAGTCCGAGAGGGCAATCCTATGGTTTAGCATTTGTGGATTTACAGAAAGGTTTTGACTATGTTGACAGTAATGCACTTTTTGAAATTCTGAAAGTAGCAGTTATAATATACAGGGAGCGAAAGTTGTTTTCAGTTTGTACAGAAACCAGCGTGTATGTATAAGAAACGAAGTACATGATATTAAAGCAGTAGCTGAGAATGGGCCTATCCCCAGTGTTATTCAATCAACGCTTTGAACAAGCTGCGAAGGAAACCACAGAGAAATTTTGAAAGGGAATTAAATTTCTGGATGTAGATGTTAAAAGTCTGCGACAAAGGACTTAGAAGATTAGTTGAACGTAACGGATAGTGTCTCTAAAAGAACTAACAAGATAAGCATCAACGAAAGTAAAAAAAAAAAAAAAGGAAACCACCGTGGGTGAATTAAATCAAGCGATGCCGAGGGAATTAGGATCTACATGGTTTTTAGCTGAGTTTTGTTAGTGGGCAGAAAAATACCCGAAGTAGAAATGATACAATAAGCAGACTGACAAAAGCCAGAAACGCATTTTTGAAAAAGAAGTATTTGCGAACATCGAACAAAAGCACTTAATGTAGGGAAGCCTTTTCTGAAGGTCTATTGTGTACCCTTGAAGGAAATGGGCCGGCCGCGGTGGTCTAGCGGTTCTAGGCGCTCAGTCCGGAACCGCGCGACTGCTAGGGTCGCAGGTTCGAATCCTGCCTCGGGCATGGATGTGTGTGCTGTACTTAGGTTAGTTAGGTTTAAGTAGTTCTAAGTTCTAGGGGACTGATGACCTCAGATGTTAAGTCCCATAGTGCTCAGAGCCATTTGAACCATTTGAAGGAAATGGAAAGTGTACGTTAGACAGTTCACGCAAAAAGACATGATAAGCTTTTGACCGTTCTGCTACAGAAGAACGCTCCAAATTATACTGCGTTCATAACACGAAACCTGATATAAACTTTACAATATGTATTCTTCCGCGTTTGCTGGAATCTCACTGTGTTTCGCTTCACGTGATGCGGAAGCCAAGCTGTTTCGAGTACATTCAAGTACAATAATAAGGATATGTTTCATGCTACGCGTCACGCGCACTTCGACTGAGCGATAGTACGGGAGACCAGCTTTACCAGCGCATTTAACCAAGACAACACTGGCCAGCACAGTTGTCTAACTAACTTGCGGTGATGTGAAGAGATGCATAAATACGGCAAAATCCCTACAATATGCTTTTTGGGGGACCAGAAGGAAACCATAACTCGTTCTCGTTCTTTGTTAATGTAGTGTTATAATTAAAAAAAAAGAGTGGTGAAAGTTCCTAACTTCAACACGGGGTAATTTCTCTGTGTGACCTATGTGTGACGTAAAGGCGTGTTGCAAGGATTGCTCCGTGTAGTTAAATATTGAAGCCACTGAAGGTATCACTTACAATCAGTCTGTGGTAACCTCTGAAATACGAGGGTTGTTTTTTAAGTAAGGACCGTTTTTATTTTTTAAAAAAGATACAAATACTTTTGTAAAAAAACTTATTTTCTGATTCTACATGCTTTTACCTATTTTTCTACATAGTTGCCTTGTTTATTTAAGCACTTGTCAAACCGTACAACTAAGTTTTTAATTCCCTCTTCAAAGAATTCGGCCGCCTGCTCCGACAGCCACGAGTTCACGGCCGCTTTCACTTCATCGTCGTCATTGAAGCGCTGCCCGCCAAGATGGTGTTTCAGGCATCGGAAAAGGTGAAAATCGCTAGGAGCAAGGTCGGGGTTGTATGGTGCATGGTCCAAAACTTCCCAGCCAAAAGAATCAATCAAATCCCGAGTCTTTTGAGAGGTGTGAGGCCTAGCGTTATCGTGCAGGAGCAAAACTTCTTTTGTCAGCATGCCGCGCCTTTTGTTTTGAATTGCTCTGCGGAGCTTCTTTAGAGTTGCACAGTAGGCATCTGAGTTGATTGTCGTTCCTCGTGGCATAAAGTCCACTAGCAAAACACCGCGCCGGTCCCAGAACACAGTTGCCATAATCTTGCGCTTTGACAGTCTGTTTGGCTTTGACCTTGAAGGGTGAGGTTGTGTGTCGCCATTCCATGGATTGTCGCTTGCTTTCGGGAGTGATATGGGATACTCATGTTTCATCTCCAGTGACAATTTGACTCAACATGTCATCCCCTTCTTCCTCGTAACGAATCAAAAAGTCCAATGAAGTGGCAAATCCCTTCCCTTTGTGGTACTCTGTGAGGAGTCTGGGTACCCACCGAGAACACAGTTTCTTAAAGTTTAGATTTTCAGACACAATTTTGTACAAAACCGATCTTGAAACTTGTGGAAATTCCAAAGAAAGAGTGGAAATTGTGAATCTTCTGTCCGCACGAATCTTTGTTTCGACTGCAGCCACCAAATCATCAGTGATCACAGAGGGCCGGACTGAGCGTTCTTCGTCATGGACGTTTTGACGGCCATTTTTAAACTCTCTAACCCATTGACGCACTTTACCTTCACGCATTGCATTCAAGCCATAAACTTCTGTTAACTGACGATGAATTTGTGCGGCTGATAGGCTTCTCGCGGTCAAAAAACGTATCACTGACCGTATCTCACACGCGGGCGATTCAATAATCGTAAACATTATAAAGTAGCACAGCGATGCGTACACGTCAGCTACAGAGCTGCAACTTGCATCAGTGTGAACGGGAAGGATGCCGGCAAGTGGCGCGGTGGCAACCCTCGTACAATCCGAGAAATACATTTCAGCACTGTAACTGTCATTTGCTACGTTGATAACGAGGCGGTCAACAACCCAGCGTTCGGCAGTTACGTGTGACGAAACTTCGAGCAATACTTCCTGTATGCCTGGCAGCTTTATACTGTTATTTCTAGTGATAATTCCTTAACTTGGCTCCACATCAGTTCAGTTCAGTTCAGTTCGGACTGCAGGGGGTGCGGTGGTTAAAAACGCAGCATTTACACGGTGAGATCGAATTAGTAAAAATTCTTTTCAACGTTTCTATGACGCTTATGACTCTGCCTCGTGTGAGACCGCATCTATGGTGTAAAAACGGTCCAGACAAAGAGTATTTGATTTCTCATTTTTGTCCCAAGAATTTAAACGATGTTTTACAAAACACCGGTGATAAGAATTTATATTTGCAATGAAAACTGAAATTTTACTTGCGATATCTACACTGAACAGCCAAAGAAACTGGTACATCTGCCTAATATCGTTAGGCCCCCGGCGAACACCCCGAACTGCCGCAATACGACGTCGCATGGACTCGACTGATGTCTGAAGTAGTGTTGGAGGTAATTGATTCCATGAATCCTACAGGTCTCCCCATAAATCCGTAAGAGTACGAGGGGGTGGAAATCTCTTCCGAACAGCACGTTGCAAGGCATCCCAGATATGATCAATAATGTTCTTGTCTGGGCAGTTTGGTAGCCAGCGGCAGTGTTTAAAGGGTGTTCCTGGAGCCACTCTGTAGAAATTCTGGACGTGTGGCGTGTCTCATTGTCCTGCTGGAACGTATCCTTCGCTCTGCAGGGGACTGTGCGCTGTTTTTGAAATCATGTGTCCCAGGTCGAGACTGGAACTCCCAACTTGGCCTTCTTACCAAGTAAGCTACACAGGCACGATTCTTACTTCCAGACTTCCCAGAAGCTCTCCTGCATACCTTGCTGGACAAGCACTCCTGGAAGATATCTCTGGATTGTTGCTAAGTCTCTGCCTGTAACATGATATTCCTCCGACGTCCAGGGACAATCAGAGTCCGCATGGCCAGTAGATGCGCAAACGGCAGGGCACTCGTGGCGAGAGCGGTAGCGGTAGGAGTTACAGGCAGGTGCTGGAGCGGGAATGTCATCGTAAACTGAAGCCTAAGCTCAGATATTTTGTAAATATCAAGTGTAGCCCTTCCATGCCCACACCTGCATGCTGATCATTTGAAAAGATAGATGGCCATTAAAAACTGCTTTCTTTCATCGAAAAAGTTTGTGGTTAGTGGAATACCACGGAAAATAGTTAAATTTTGCACAATAACCACATGGTAAAATACTCTCATCTTCGCGTGCTATGACTTACCAAAATCTCATTTCGATATCTCAAACCGTTCATGAAATATGAGGAATGTTGTGGATATTTCACTCTGGACTTACCCCTGGCACACGCGATCGCAAATGAGTACGCTACATCAGATAAGTTCTCTCGGTATTGGTTACAGAGACCTCTACACAAGTAAAAAAAAAATGCAATATGTTAGATAAATTTCATACGCAGCAACATACTATGTAAATGCACCAAATGCAAAATCATAGCGACCCCTGTTTTTCACAGCAAACTTTTGCGAATTTCGCGTAGTGTCTTACCTCCATGCAAAGATCATAATATCTACATCTATATCCGTACTCCGCAAGCCACCTGACGGTGTGTGGTGGAGGGTGCCTTGAGTACCTCTATCGCTTCTCCCTTCTATTCCAGCATCGTATTGTTCGTGGAAAGAAAGATTGTCGATATGGCTTTGTGTGGGCTCTAATCTGTCTGATTTTATCCTCACGGTCTCTTCGCGAGATATACGTAGGAGGGAGCAATATACTGCTTGACTCCTCGGTGAAGGTATGTTCTCGAAACTTCAACAAAAGCCCGTATCGAGCTACTGAGCGTCTCTCTTGCAGAGTCTTCCACTGGAGCTTATCTATCATCTCCGTAACGCTTTCGCGATTACTAAATGATCCTGTAACGAAGCGCGCTGCTCTCCGTTGGATCTTCTCTATCCCTTCTATCAACCCTATCTGGTACCGATCCCACACCGGTGAGCAGTATTCAAGCAGTGGGCGAACAAGTGTAGCGTAGCCTGCTTCCTTTCTTTTCGGACTGCATTTCCTTAGGATTCTTCCAATGAACCTCGGTCTGGCATCTGCTTTACCAACGACTAATTTTATACGGTCATTCCATTTTAAATCACTCTTAATGCCCACCCTCAGATAATTTATGGAATTAACTGCTTCCAGTTGCTGACCTGCTATATTGTAGCTAAATGATAAAGGATCTTTCTTTCTATGTATTCGCAGCACATTACACTTGTCTACATTGAGATTCAACTGCCATTTCCTGCACAATGCGTCAATTCGTTGCAGATCCTCCTGCATTTCAATACAATTTTCCATTGTTACAACCTCTCGATATACTACAGCATCATCTGCAAAAAGCCTCAGTGAACTTCCGACTACGACCATTTACGAAGTGGCGGTTACATCATTGTGAAGTTGACGTATAAAGCTATAAGAAACGCAAAAATGCTTTTTTTTAACCGAATAGTTTACGCAAAATGTTTGAGAAATTGCAGGGCTTGCGCCTAAATTCTGTCACCACCGATCGGCCGAAAGGGGGCAAACAGTCGGCCTCCCCTTTCGTACAAGCGAATGAACTCGCCCAGCGCTTTGGACGAAAACTGGTGACTGCCCATCGGCCACCGTATCCTGCGCGGACTTCTGACAGACGTTCGTAGAGACGAGAGGGTCAGTTATCTGCCGCACTGACCGTCATCAGCAGATCACACATTGGCGGGACGAACGCTGACGGGAAAGCCGAAGCGCTTACTTCGGCAGCCGGAGCTGTTGGTAGGGGGTCCCGCCGACAGAGGGCGGGAACGGCCGGACACGCTCGTGCGCTGCGGCTCGTTGCTCGTTGTTATGCAGAGAAATGTTTACCCGTCAACGGGACTGGCTGGGCGCGGCATTTCCATATCGCCGCCGCCGCCGCCGCTCGGAATTCCTGGCCCACTTGCGCCGCCGCGGCCACGCTTCCCGGTCCGGCAGTGCCGGCTGCCCGCATCTGGCACCCCAGGTACGTGCTTGAGCACGGGTGCTCGAGACTAGGGAAGCGAAACGGGAATCAAACTTAAAAGGATGCGTGCCTTGTCGAGTGATTCTATTCACGTCTCGCATAACCAAATGAGCAGGTGGGAGTGCTGGGAGGGAGCAGTGGTGCCGTTGACAGTCGCTGCAAATAGCAAAATAGAGCCATGACTATCTTAACTATTATTCACAATCGTTAAAAGACTT
Organism: Schistocerca serialis cubense; assembly: GCF_023864345.2. Lineage (NCBI taxonomy): Eukaryota > Metazoa > Arthropoda > Insecta > Orthoptera > Acrididae > Schistocerca > Schistocerca serialis. The sequence goes on along the minus strand of NC_064641.1, from coordinate 357,963,988 downwards.
TGCTAAGGAAGAATGTAAGGTGTCAGGCAAATCCAACACCTTCCATGAAAACCCTGACATGATAGCAAATCCGGCAGTATGTCACATAGCTCCGAATAAATCCTGACATTAAATTAACCAAAGTAATACGATCAACAAGTGAGCGAATGGAGTACCACAGACTAACACATGAACGCCTAAATGCATGTCATACCTTCCCACCGTGAAACAGACGCAGTTCCGAGGGGAGAAACGAGAAGTCGAGAGAAGAGTCGTGTAAGCTAAGAGGCCCTACGATATGGGACACCCACATCGCCCGCCGACCGCCAAGACCACCCCTCAGCCCATGTTAAAAGATAGAGCCCTCCAGAAGAACAGTATAGATCTTACGATAACACTAAAAGGGCCACACCAGCTGCAAGTTTTAGCGTGAGACTTTTTCGCGTCTCTGTTACGTTGCAAACATTAAAAACATTTTCCCCACCACGAAAAGTATAACGTTTCCCATTGGATAGACAGAATTTTTGTAGGTGGAGCTTAAAGTCATGACCTCAGATGTTAAGTCCCATAGTGCTCAGAGCCATTTGAACCATTTGAAGCTTAAAGTCAACATTGAGACGCTGATTGGTCAGTTGAAAACACAGCCAGATACCTTTTCTTAAACCAACTTCGGCAAAATTGTAGTACGAAGAGGTTAGAGAGAGCTGCTTCCGAGACGGCGAGGTGTGTGGAGCTGCGTCGCCCGCCGCCTCCTGTCGCTGACTAACCACCGACAAGGTAATGAACGCACGCGATGCCGCATGAGAGCGCATAAGGCTTCACTCAGAACTGCAGTAGTCTCATCTGTTACACCCCCTTTTTACGTAATACTAGTGTCGATCGTCAATAAAACTTCGTGGTATTCACATTTGCTATTAGAAGTTAAAATCTGAAACGCGATGATTTATCTGTTATATAATTATTGAGAAGCCACATCAGCCACTGTAATTTACGACAAGTTACATAAGTAATTAAAGATAATTGAGGGTCACTGTAGACCATTTTGATAGTTTTCTCTTTTGTGAAACTTAACGTAAACCTAGATTATAGACGCGATATGGCATAGGTCATCCTTCGATCCATTGTAGAACTTGGAAACCCATTCAGGGGATATTCGTTCACATTTTTGTTGAACGCATTTGGTTTCTATCATCCTGTATTAAAATATTTCCTTTTATCAATAGTATAATTTATAATCAATGTTTTCTGAGTAGAATAAAAATTCCAATGGTAAACTTAACTGTTTTTTCGACGTTATTTTACCAGCTAACTAAAAATAGGAAAGCCTTGAATCCCTTCCACTAAATTTAGTTAGTATTAAGATTCTTTTACAGGGAGTGCAGTGGAGCTGACGCTGAAATCATTAAGTATTTGATTATATCATCGCTAGTCTCACTGAACTCTACATGTCATGTGTGGTCTGACGTTTCCTTACCAGCAACAGGTTCCAGGTTCAAACTAGTCAATTCCCTAAAAAACACACTCAGCGTCGTTGCGCGAAAGTGGCAGGGAGACACGACTTAGAACAAACAGAAACCACGCAGTATGTTAGAAGAAGAGGGTTATAATTAAACTAGAGCCACACCCAGAGGTCAAGTGTGGGCTGTAAGCATGGTATGGCAGCGAAACTTGGTAGATAACCTAATGCATTAATGAGGAACAGATTTACGTTGGGAAAAAAAATTAGTTCCAGTTTTGGGCACCAGGTGCAAGTCTGGCGCTGTGAATGCAAGAAAGAGATATAGAAACGTTCCCATATGTAACAGATTAGGAACAGGATGTGGCCAGAAAAGGCCAAACAAGTGAGAAAGGGATAATGTTGTTCAATATGAACACCAGAGATGTCGACGAGAAGCTGTGCAGCGCCAGATTTACACCTGGTGTCCAAAACTGGCACTAATTTTCTTGCAGCGTAAATCGGTTTCGCATTAACGCATTAGCATATCTACCAAGCTCCGCTGCGATACGATAAATACAACCCAACTGCACCTCCGTGGACAGCTGCACTTTAATTATAACCACCCGGTGCAAAGAAAGACGAATAGTCTACAACATCTGGAAAACACACGTGGGAGTTACAAAACTGGGCAGTCATACACAATTTTCTGTGTTATGAATTACGAGAGGCAAGATTTCAGCTTATCCCAACTTCTGATCGGCATGGAACGTGGCGTAGGTAATGAAAGAAGTAAAAGATGCACTGCCTGGAAAAAAGTGAAGCGCCCAGACAGGAGGACAAAACGAAATGAAATTTCGCAGATAAGTGTGTATGTATGTATGTATGTGTTATTATTTCACTGATTTTGAAATCGAGTCAAATTTTCAAAGGGCTTGGCGATATTAGCTCACTTACAAGTAACACGTTGCACCCCTCCCCCTCCCTCCGACTTGGATGAACGCGGTGACTCGATTGGGGAGGGCCTCGTAAAGCCTTTTATCATCTCCCGGGGCAAGCTGGCCCGCAACTCCTGTAACTGGTCATTGATATCCTGCATACTGCCTCTGGAGTGGTGCTGACGTCTATATCTAGATGCATAATCCGCAAGCCACCTCATCGTGCCTGGCTAAGCCTACCCTGCATCACTACTAGTTTTCCTTTCCTTTTCCACTTGCAAACAGAACGAAGGAAAAACGACGATCTATATGCCTCTGTACGTGCCCTTGTCTCCCTTACGTTGGCTTTATGGCCCTTGCCCGAAATGTATGTTGGCGGCAGTAGAATCGTCCTGCAGTCAGTTTCAAATGTCAGTTCTCTAAACGTTTTCAATAGTGTTCCATTAAAAGAACGTCGCCTTCCCTCCAGCGTTTCCCGAAGCATCTCCGTAATACTTGCGTAGTGTTAGAATCTACCTGTATAAAATCTAGCGATGCGCCTCTGAATGGCTTCGATGTCTTCCTCTAATCCGACCTGGTGCGGATCCCAAACACTGGAGCAGTATTCAAGAACGGCTCGCACTAGTGTCCTATGGGCTTTGCTGTCTCCTATACAGGTGACCCACACTTTCCTAAAATTGTCCCAATATACTGAAGCTGATCATTGGACTGCCATACTACAATCGTTACAGGCTCCTTCCATTTCATATCGCTTTGCGACGTTAGGTCTAGATTTTTGATCGACGCGACTGTGTCAAGCAGAAAAATTACTAATGCTGTATTCGAACACTACCGGTTTGTTTTTCCCACTCATTTACATTACCTTACATTTTTATACTTTTAGAGCTAGCTGGCATTCATCGCAACAACTAGAAATTTTGTCTAGGTCATCCTGTGTCGTCCTGCAGTCACTCAGCGACACCTTCCCGTAAACAAAAACACCATCAGCAAACAATCGCAGGTCGCTGTCCGCCCTGTATTCCAGAAAATTTATGTATATAGAAAAAAAAACAGCATCCCATCACATTTTCCAGGGGCTCTCCTGATGATATCCTTGTCTCTGATGAACATTTGCGGTGGAGGACAACGTACTGGGTTCTACTACTTAGGAAGTCTTCGTGCCACACACATATCTCGGAAACTGTTCCCTACGCTTGTACCTTCGTTAACAGTCTGCCGTGTCAAATGATTTTCGGAAATCTAGAAATATGGAAATTTCCCGTTGTGCTTCATCCATAATTCGCAGTATATCAAGAGAGAAAAGGACAAGTTGAGTTTCGCACGAATGACGCTTTCTAAAACCATGCTAATACGTGGACAGAACGTTTTCCGTCCCAAGGAATTTAATTATACTCGAACTTAGAATATGTTCAAGAATTCTGCAACAAACCTATGTTAAGGATACTGGTCTGTAGTTTTGGGGGTCTGTTCTCTTGCCCTTCTCATATACAGGAATCACCTGCGCTTTTTTCCAGTCGCTTACGACTTTGCACTGGACTAAAGATGCGCGATAAATGGAAGCTACTTACGGGGGCAATTCCGTAGATTACTCTTCGCAAAACCGAATTAGGATTCCTTCCGGACCTAGCGACTGATTTGTTTTCAACTCTTTCAGTTTTTTCTCTACGCCACAGATGCCTATTATTATACAATCCATAATGTTGAAGATTAGATGGGTAGATCACATACTAATGATGAAGTACTGAACAGGATTGGGGAGAAGAGAAGTTTGTGGCACAACTTGACTAGAAGAAGGGATCGGTTGGTAGGACATGTTCTGAGGAATCAAGGGATCACCAATTTGGTATTGGAGGGCAGCGTGGAGGGTAAAAATCGTAGAGGGAGACCAAGAGATGAATACACTAAGCAGATACAGAAGGATGTAGGTTGCAGTAGGTACTGGGAGATGAAGAAGCTTGCACAAGATGGAGTAGCATGGAGAGCTGCATCAAACCAGTCTCAGGACTGAAGACCACAACAACAACACGGGAGTCTGTGTGATGGTCTGTTTGTACGATTATCTTGCGTGAAGGATTTCTTAAACGCGAAATTCGAGACTTTGGCTTTCCTTTTGCTATTTGCTACTGCCACGCCAGGCTTGTCAGCGAGTGACTGGATAGAAGTCTCGCTTGGCAGCCAGCTTTCGGCCCTCTCAGACGTGCCTTCGGACCATCTCTCGGGTAGTACGCCCCTCATTTTGTTGGTGGCTTCTCAGGCACCGCATACTGACGTCTGGAGTAAACCTGGCCCAACAGCCGGTTTTTGAAACTTACTCCGCTGTTCTATTTCATTGATTTCATGCAGTCCCGGGCGCCCGCATCCCGCAGTAACCCAACCCTTGTCAAATCCTGAACAAACTGGTCCTTTCGAGTCGGTCCCGCACATGCCCTAGCGGTAACAGACCTGGGGAACTTGCTGGCCATAAGAGTACCTCAAAATCACGCAGACAGTTCACAAAGATCCGTGCCACGTGTGGACGAACATTGTTCTGTTGAAAACTGGCACTGCGTTACTGTCACAGGAGACATAACACATGAGGACACAGGACGTCTATAACATACCGTTGTGCCAGCCGAGTTCCGTCAGTTACTATCAGCTATGACCTGAAGTCATGTTCCATAGCTCACTGCACTATGACGCCAGTAGTAACAGTGCTTAACTTCTCCAAAACACTGGTAGAATGCACTGCCGTCATACTCGACGACGATGGTCGTGCGGGGTAGTACAGAAACGCGATTCATTGCTGAACACAGTGCGACGTTCAAATGTCTGAAGTCTTACGGGACTTAACTGCTAAGGTCATCAGTCCCTAAGCTTACACACTACTTAACCTAAATTATCCTAAGGACAAACACACACACCCATGCCCGAGGGAGGACTCGAACCTCCGCCAGTCAATGACTGCAGCGCCTGAGACCGCTTGGCTAATCCCGCGTGGCCGGAGGGGAATAAACTGGAAGCATTTGAAATATGTTGCTATCAAAGAAAAGAATTAATGACGACATACAATACGAAATGTAAAAGTGCTAGGTGAGGTAGACCCTTTCCAGACGAAGGGTCAGATTAGTACAATCTGCTAAGGCATCGGCTCTAAGCTCTATGGGACTTAACATCTGAGGCCATCAGTCCCCTAGAGCTTAGAACTACTTAACCTAACTAACCTAAGGACATCACACACATCCATGCCCGAGGCAGGAGACGAACCTCCGACCGTAGCGGTCGCGTGGTTCCAGGCTGAAGCGCCTAGAACCGCTCGGCCACAGCGGCCGAGGCTACGGCATCCAGAATTGAAAAATAGTAAGGTCACACAAAGACTAGATTACAGAAGGTGCTGGGTGTAGCTGTTACATATGGTTAGAGAGATCATCACGAGATAGGGAAAGGTAGAGAATGTGATAACACCAGTCGAAAGACGAACGACTAAAGCCAAATCAAACGTGCCCCGCCTTCAGAGATACAATGTGAATAAACAGGGTACGGCGCAGCAATGTGACAGAATATTTACGTCAGGTGTACGGGCCAAGGGAGGTATGACATTTTAAGAAAGCATGAAAGATTAGAAATTTAAGTCCCATCGAACAACGAAGTCATTAGAGATGGAGTAACAGCTAGGGTAGAATACCCTTTTGTAATGAATTCGGCCATGTCCTTCTTATTCGATTTGGGGAAACGACAGGAAACCTAAATCTGGATGCTATTTTGGGAGCGATGTAGCAATGGAGTAATACGCATAGTGGGTTGCTACTGGAAACATTTTTTAATACGGTGACTTAACTGGGAAGAAGCAAAGATTGTTCCGTCGTCATTACAATAGTGCACGTGATGGATGACTACAAACGTAATTAGATATTCCTGTTAATTAGGATCTTCCAGGAAACTAGTCAAAAGAAGACTACCTCCTGATCCACGCGAACCATATTTGTTCAGATAATGTCGAGACAGAATCTGATAGTCGGTCGGAGTGGCCAAGCGATTCTAGGCGCTACAGTCTGGAACCGCGCGACTGCTACGGTCGCAGGTTCGAATCCTGCCTTAGGCATGGATGTGTGTGATGTCCTTAGGTTACTTAGGTTAAGTAGTTCTAAGTTCTAAGGGACTGATGACCTCAAAGTCCCATAGTGCTCAGAGCCATTTGAACCAGAATCTGATAAGAAATCCTCAGTGGTCCGCTCCAAAACAGTCACTATGATACTTTGCTTAATGTACTGACAAGTGATACTATCCTCTCAATGAACGATGGTGCCCATTTCTTCGTAACTGATCCGATGAACAAACACATTTAGTTTCTGGTCCGATTCAAATGCGTCCCCTTCACAGTCTGTTCTTACTGTTATGTTGAACTTCCTTACTTGCCGCTTGTGAAAACGGAGGACATGGTTTCAACGAGGTAGTACTGCAGTAACTTCTAGTTTTGCCATGAAGGTGGCCAGCGATTTTTTCCAGGGCAACTGTCCCACAGAGAAGCGAGCAGTCCGCGGCCAGCACAGTCGAATGTGAGTGTTCCCTTCGGGGATACCATAATGCGCAGGTGTAGATTAACCTTAACCATCCATTAGGAAACTCGCTTTGACAAGAAAAATGACTGTTGCTGTCTTCCTACATCTCTTCTCAGCGTACAGCAGCGAAGGTGGTATTGTCGCCGGTCCTTAAATTTAGTCTGCTTGCACGTATTAACCGACATGAACCGCAGTCCATTCATATTAACAAAGAGGATAGTGAAAATCGTGGCCGAGCGCCAAAACTTATGCATTCTCGAAGCAGAAGTTTCATTTTTTGCTGAATTTCTGTACTAGTCGTGAGTGTCAGAAAAAGCAAGAAACGTGGATTAAGGGTTAAACGCTTATTGTCGAGCTGGTCGTTGTGGCTGAACGGTTCTAGGCGCTTCAGTCTGGAACCGCGCGACCGCTACGGTTGCAGGTTCGAATCCTACCTCGGGCATGGATGTGTGTGATGTCCTTAGGTTAGTTAGGTTTAAGTACTTCTAAGTTCTAGGGGACTGATGACCTCTGATGTTAAGTCCCATAGTGCGCAGAGCCATTTGAACCATTTTTTGCTTGTTGACGGTGCATCATTAAAGTTGGAATACTTTCCGAGTGTGGTAAGAAAGGAGGCTCCATTTTCAGAGGAATTAACCACAAGCGATTTTGCGAACAACGTTGAACTTAAATCAGAATGTTGTGGAGGGACTGCAGTATTTGAACAACGTTCTGCCTGAATATGGGGTGTCAGAATGACGGGTAAGGAAAGACAACAAGTCCATTGTACCCAGAGAGAATTTGCTTTCCGTGCAGTGGTCTCTATACTACCTGAAAGTCTGAAAGTGTCAGCCAAAAATTATCTTTTTTGTCATTTCATTTCTCTCGCCCCATATGGGCAGGGAAGGGGTGTGGGAGGGCTGTCAGCGAATACAAGTCGCCGCTCTTCAGCTATATAACACAAAACGTTTGTAACAGTATAAAACTGGACATGGCAGTTGACGAAATGAATGTTTGATGTACTAAAAAGACATAGATTCAGTTAGATGATTTAAAACATAAAAGGAGGGCTAGTTGATTAATTAAAAGAATGATAGATTAAACGATAACAGAATATAAAAGTCAGAAGGACAGCTGCACAATTTAAAAGAAGTAAAAAGGAAGTGTGTTGCCTGATTAAAATAGACAAATAGATGAGTGAAGTGATGAGCGGGCCTAGACTGTCAGGAAGATGGGTATCATGAGGATGTAGCAGTTCGGGTAGTGCTTAAGAGGGTGTCTGTGTGGACGGATGGTTAGGGGACGAAATCGGGAGAGTGAAGAGGGATGCCATTCCGGACCAAGGCTTAGGATGTGAGTCGAGAACACTATGAGGGTAGTCATAATGCCTGTAATTGTAAAAGCAGTACTGAGGAGAAAATGCTGAAATAACGTCAATTCCAGATCTACAACCCAGACAAGAAAAATGTTCATCCCGTAGCGTTTATAAGAAGTTTTAGGAGAGTATTGTCAAAAATTTGGAGTGAGTGGCAAAAGGTTAGTTTCGTGACCGGTTATATTCAGGGGTCAGGAGCTATATGGGCTTCGGCTTAGGATGTGAGTCGAGAGGAGTTGAGAAGAGGGGATGCTCATATTTTGTTTCTTGCCTAATTACAACATGACTGCCACGAAATGTCACGAGAACGCAAAATAAAAATACTTTTCGATTCTGCTTCCACATCAGCCATCAGCATGTTGATGTTAAGTTCAAAGTCAGAAATAAGTAACAAAGTCTGTCACGTACAGACCTGTGGAAATTTTGTTGCCTAATTACAACATTGCGGACTATGCAGATGACAGGAATCTACAGGCACGTCGAAGTTTCACGTTCTGAGATGGGAGATCTACAACCACGTAGTTAACAGTTCAGTGTCCTCGTGTCCACGTAACACAAGGCATACGGTAATAAACATGGTGATTACTGTTGTGCCTGTTTTCTTGGTTTCTTTCGACAAATGCGAGGAGCTAATCTGGCTCGTAATACTGTAAAGTCTGCTGTGCAAAACGGTAGCCAACATCACGTTAAGGCCTTGAAATTGCTATTTCAGTCCTTGTGTGAAAAAAATATAACGTCAGGACAAGAAAAATCTGGTTTATATCACCTCGCTCAAGCTATATTACATTATGACTGATTTCGGGGAAAATACACAAGTATTTGTGAGTGAAAATGCTAACATCACGTACCTTGCATTAACGAACACGGTCATTCTAGTTGCAGTTATGCAAAGTGGATCACTTTCTTCCAAGCAGTCGTTCGTCACAGTGCAGTCTGGTTGGGATTCGACGTCATCATCTATTTAATAAGAATGTTTCCTGCTTCCTCGTTGCAGTTGTGCCACGTGTTCACGCCGTGCTCCCAGCCTAACCTCAGACCCGCGCGACTAGTGTGCCAGAAACAGCGTCGCCTATAGATTTTCTCAAATTCGAGGAACCCACCTGAAGCCCCTTTGCGCCGTATGGTCCTGCCATCTGGCGACGCACGCAGTGAACTGCTTCGACAACCTGTGCTTCGTCTTTGTGATCTAGCACTGCGAAATGAAACTGCGAGCTGCATGTTCCATGGCGGCGATCGCGGACGAAAGGCACACTTTCAAAGGCGCACGTCGCCAAAAGCAACACCGTGCTTCCAACGCTGCCTGTAATCTTTGCGTGAACTGCGCATAATTTCTGAGAAACCAAAGAAACATACGTATGTCCACGGAAAAGGTCTTCGTTCGCCCCAGATACTTGTCACGGTTGTTCAGTGACAAACGTAGTACCAGTTAATTGACCTTTTGAAGGACCCTTTAACTGTGAGAAATCAATTGTCAGAAAACAGTGCATCTACATTGTTTAACAGAAGCACTTCTAAACTTTACGCACATTTTGATCCATACTCCCACGCCACTGTGCAGCGCGTGTTGAGAGATACTTAGTTCAGGCATTTCCTCTACTTTCTTGTGGCTTGAAGAAAAAAATGACCATATTTAGGTTTTAATCCTTCTAATTTTGTCGTCACAATACTTATTCGAAGTGTTTTGCGGATACAGTACAACATGTTTAGGTCAAGTGGGCGAAGATCTCAAAATTTTTCTCAATGTTCAGGAATATGTCATAAGAATATTGGTACAAAGTCTAAACCGCAGAGACCCAACGCTTCGGCAGAATCCTCCAAACAAATCAGTATTTACGAAATATTCATAAATTAACTGCTGTGAAAGACGCAACACACAATGTATGATGCTCAGTGTCAACTGGAGTCGATGGTACATGACAAAATACTACGACTGCTATTCGCTGTCTTACTCGTAGCAGTGTTGCTCCTGTGTTGTAAAAACGTAGTCGCCTCCAAATTCTCCTACGTTGTTGAACCCACAAATTAGATTAGCTATCTGAAATGATCTAAATATTTTTGCATAAATCCTGTAAATTACCCACCTTCTTAACGTTAATGTGATGCACGTTATATTGACATCATCTAAAAACCTTTAAAAAGCGACGTAAATCCTGGGCTGTTTCCAAGAAACCGCAGCTGATACTGTTCAGGATGATTCAAAAAGAAAGAACAGATTTCAGTTGTTTATTACAGACAAAGTATGAAACACAAAAAGACATTATGCGTGCCACTGGATAGAGGAAGGTTCAAAGTTTTATTTTCGCAAAGATACTATACCACACGCTCAACATGAGCAGCATGCGTTACTCAGAAACATGGAAACGGTAATCCATTTCATTCGACACACGAATCAACAGGTCAACAATTCGATTTCTCATGTCTTGAAGGGTAGCTGCCATAGGTACAAAGGCTTTGTCTTCTATGTACCACACAGAGAAACATCGCAAAGTGTGAGGTCTGGTGACCAATGAACAAGATTTTACTGTCCTCCTCTTTCAGTCCAAAGTTGTGGGATGGTGTTAAGAAGGTGAAAGTAAGGCGAAGCGCAATCGTGCATAAAAATGAAATCATTGGAGTCTTGCACATGTAACAAATTCCCAGAATTTTGTATGCCAGTCATAAATTTGCTTGTGCATAGCGGACTTCTTGCTGAATAGACGGCAGAATGCAGGTTGCACTTGAACAATAGATTGACTACGCGCAAATTCCAGCACACAAAATGAGTACTTTTATGGTGTCCCTCTGTCCAACGACATGCGCAATGTGTTTCTACCTTTTGTGGTTTATCTGTAAAAAACAACTGAAATTTGTTCGTTCTTGTTGAATTATCCGATCTGTGTTGAAAAAAAAGGCGATTTCAACAATCGAGAGATAAAAAGTTAGTGGTGTACTAAAATTCTCATTCCTAGAGGTTACATTTAGTGAAAAACTTATTTCTATACCTTGAGACGTTTATGAAATAGCAACAGTGTCACAGTCGCGTTTGGCTCATGTTGTACATCCTGAATCATAACTAATAGCGAAAACTGACTCGGACCAAAGAATGCGATAGCAGAAGCAAAAACGCCTAGTAAACTTAGTACCCAAAGGAGCTCTATGAGAGGTGCGTGATTTCGAGCCGCCACCGACCTCAGCCTTAGTTGGTACGAATGCAATTGAAATGTTAAGTTTTCGAGTAATTTCCCATCTAATTGGGCTCAAATTTCAGTCGTGGTCCTTGGTTGGGAAACGTGCTAGATGATTAATGGGGTACCGGCACATTTTGCTGGTGATGTAGGACGACGTCTAATGCGCCAATTGGGTCCGAGATTGATAAGTCGAGCGGGTTCTGTACCTTCGCCTCCAGGATTACGGTGAAGGTTGACTGTGTTACCTGTATGTACGGCATAAACATTCTGCATTTGCATCTATATCTATATTTACATCGGCCAATCTGCATGAATTCCGAAAACATCGATGATGCGAAATGCAACGCACACTTTCCTTCCATGACGTACTTAAAGCTTTGGATTAAAGCACCCAGGTAGATGCAGTATTTATCGATTTCCGAAAATCATTTTGCTTATTGCCAAAAGTGCGATCTTATGGAGTATGAAGCGAAATTTGTGACTGGACTGATGATTTTTTGGTACGGAGGAGGCAGCATGTTATCTCAGATGGAGCGCCATCGTCAGATGTACTCCCCAGGGAAGCGTGTTGGGACGCTTGTTGTTCATGTTGTGTATTAATGACATTGCTGAAAATATTAATAGTAACCTCAGGCTTTTTGGCAGATGATGCATTTATCTATGGGTAAGTGCTATCTGAGGGAGGCTGCATACATATTGAGTCAGATCTTGATAAGATTTCAAAGTGGTGCAAGGATTGGCAGGTTACTTTGTATGTAAAACTGTGGACGTCACAAAACGGAAAAATTTAGTATCCTATAACATCAATGAGTCCCAGATGGAATCGGTCAGCTTTACAAATACCTGGGTGTAGCACTTGTAGGGATATGAAAGAGAATGATCACGTAGGCCCAGTCGTAGGTAGCGCGGGTGGCAGACTTCGGTTTGTTGGTAGAATACTGGGGAACTGCAATAGTCTAGAAAGGACAGTGCTTACAGACAACTCGTGCGACCCATTCTGGAGGGTTACTCGAGTGTGTGGGACTCATACCAAATAGGGGTAACTGGGCTTGTTGAACGTATACAGAGAAGGGCAGCGCCAGCGGTGACAGCTTTGTCTAACTTATAGGAGAGAGAGTCACAGAGATACTGAAGAAACTTAACTGGCACACTCTCGAAGATAGACGTTAACTATCCCGAGAAAGCCTATTTACAAAGTTCCAAGAACCGGCGTTAAACGGTGTATACTACAATCCATTACGTATCGTTCACATAGGGATCGTGAGGAAAGGATTACATTAATTACAGCATGCACAGAGGCATTTAAACCTTCTTCCCGTGCTCCATACGTGAATGGAATGGGAAGAAAACCTAATAACTGGTACAGTGGGACATACCATCCGCCATTCACTTCACAGTTTGCAGAGTATAGATGCAGAGGTAGATGAACACCCATACACCGCAAGCCACGTTGGGTTGTGTGACGGAGCAAGCTTTGTGTACCTTTATTACTTCCTCCCTTTTTTGTCCCGTTCGCGAATGATTCACCGAAGAAAAATTGCTGGTAAGCCTTCGTGTGGGCTCAGATCTCTCTACCTTTATCTTCATTGTGTTTACGTGAGACTCTTCTAGCTCTCGGAACTTTAACACTAAACCACACTCAGACGCGGAACGCCTCTCTTCCAGCGTCTACCACTGATGATGATGATGAAGTCCCATACTCCGTGACGGAGCGTAGGGGAACGATGCGGGAGACCCGCACCGCCGTACTAGGCAAGGTCCTAGTGGAGGTGGTTTGCCATTGCCTTCCTCCGACCCTAATGGGGATGAATGATGATGATGAAGACGACACAACAACACCCAGTCATCCAGAGGCAGGAAAAATTCCTGATCCCGCTGGGAATCGAACCCGGGACCCCGTGCTCGGGAAGCGAGAACGCTACCGTGAGACTACGAGCAGCGGACCGTCTGGAATTGGTTAATCTTCTCCGTAATCACCCACTAAATAAGCCTGTAATGAAACGTGCTGCTCTGCTTTGGATCTTACCAACTCCCTGTATCAGTCCTTTCTGTTACCAATTCCAGACGAGCAATAACAAGTATTGGTCGAACGGGAGTTTTATTAGCTACTTCTCTTCCTGAGTAATCTTCCAATGAATCTTTCTCTGGCATATGCCTTTCGTGTGATTAGTTTTATGTGGTCGTTCCACTTTAAATCGCTCCGTACTCATACTCCTAGATATTTAATGAAAGTAACCGCTTCCAGTGATTGTTCTGAAGTCGTGTAAACATAAATAATGGGTATTTCTTTCTCTGTATTTGCAACGCATTACAATTGTTTATGTTAAGGGTCCATTGCCATTCCCTGAAGCAAGCGTCGATCCTATGCAGGTCTTCCTGCATTTCGCTACAGTCTTCTAGCTTTGCGACTTTTCTGTATAAAACAAGTGTCATCGGCGAATAGCTTCGTCGAACTTGCAGTGCTGTCTACTACTTATATACACAGTTCAGTCAAATTAATGTGACCATCGCCTATTTTCAACGCAACATGCGATAACCACTCACAGAGGGCAGATGGCAGCACTGACAGTGGTGGCTTTAGCGTGTCGGGGGAGGAAGGGGGGGTGGGTGGAAAAAACAATGCAGTTGTTATCGTAATTCGGAAACGGAACGAGTTATCTGACGTAGATGGTTCAAATGGCTCTGAGCACTATGGGACTTAACTTCTGAGGTCATCAGTCCCATAGAACTTAGAACTACTTAAACCTAACTAACCTAAGGACATCACACACATCCATACCCTAGGCAGGATTCTAACCTGCGACCGTAGCAGTCGCGCGGTTCCAGACTGTAGCGCCTAGAACCGCTTGGCCACCTCGGCCGGCTAACTGACGTAGAAAAGATATGATAACTCGCTTTCAAGCCAAGGGTGGAATTATTTCCGAAACGTCTAAGTATGTAAACTGCGTGCCGCCGTGTAATGTTCATGGCAAGATTATACTATCCCAAACTGGCACTTTGACAACGTATAGATGACAAGGGTGAAAGTGTGCCGCGGAGATGTGTTTGGACGAACAGACGTGCAACCGTCGAGCAACTGACCGCCCAGATGAACCAAGGAGTTTCCAACAGTGTCTCCTCAACGACCGAACAGCGAAAGTAGCTCCGTATGTGCCTCCACAGCAGGAGCCATGCTCGCGCGTTCACGTTTACTGCTGTTCATCGGCGACGAATGCTTGAATTTATACTCCAGTACCGCCACTGGCCGTCCACTGAGTGGCGACATGTGTCCATAAGAGATGAGTCACGTTGTATGCTCTATTGGACAGATGGACGTTGGCGTCCGTGGCGTGAAACGTCTGAAAGGAAACACACTTCAAGAATCGTCGGAAGGGTCCAGGCCGAGGGTGGGAATTTTATCGCCTGGGAAATGTTCCCGTGGCATTCTCTGGCTGATCTCGTCATTCTGGAAGTGACAGTGGACCGGTAGGCACCTGTCCTTGGGTACCATGTCCACACCTACATGCAGTTTGTTTTTCCGCGGCACAGTGGCATCTACCAGCAGGACAATGCAACGTGTCACACAACTCGCACTGTGCGTTGTACGAAGAGCACCAGGGTGAGTTCACCGTACACCGCTGGCCACTAAACCCCGATAGTCAGTGGGACCGCCTCGGGCTGTTCGAGCCATGAATCCTCAACCTAGCGTTGCTGCCCACAGCACTGGAGCCGGCATGGCTCCACATCCCTGTCTGTGCCTTTTAGAACCTCACTGACTCTCAGCGGATCTAGGCGCTTCAGTGTGGAACCGTGCGACCGCTACGGTCGCAGGTTCGAATACTGCCTCGAGCATGGATCTGTCTGATGTCCTTAGGTTAGTTAGGTTTTTCAGTAGTTCTAAGTTCTCGGGGACTGATGACCTCACATGCTAAGTCCCATAGTGCTTAGAGCCATTTGAACCATTTGAATTCCTTGTTATTCGTGTCATCCGCCAAAATTGAAGCAACATTCTGGGCGTGTTACGTCTTAACATGCAGAACGACACGTGATCTAGCCTTCATGAAAGTTTTATTCTTCCCATATTCTTTCTTTGTATTCTATTACGTCATTTCTCAACTTGTTTTCAATGCCTTTTTGTAATTATAATTATTGTAAAAGTTCTCGACGCTTGTACGTACAGAACATGTAGTCACGCCTTAGGTCCACGTGTCTCCTTACATTGTGATTCGAACGCTCTTTTTTGCTATTTTAGAGTGACTGCAGATTTAATAGAAGTTTAACACACTTTCTGCATAATCTTCCGTAACCCTCGGTCTGTCTTTCCCATGGTCACAATACCATCTTTTTTCAACAGACTGAGCTATGCAGCCTACATTGCACACAGATGTTTCATCGTATGTGGTAAGCTTGTCGCTGTATGAGTCTATCAGATGCTGGACAGTTGCACGTTCCAGAGTATTCAGAGGCATTAAAGACTGGATATGATATGTCAGATGTTAGCGCCGTGGAGTGAGATGGCCAACGAGATGCAATATTGCTTTCTGCGTCGTGTCGCACCTCCTTTTGCACGGCGTAGTGCAGCAACTCGGCGTGGCATGGACTCATCAAGTCGTTGGAAGTCACTCGCAGAAATATTGAGCCATGCTGCCTCTATTGCCAAATCATTCGTTCGAAGTTTCCAAAATGTTCTTCAAACTATCGCGAACAACTGTGACCGAGCGATATGGTGCACTGTCATCCACAAAAATTCCCTGATTGTTCGGGAACATGAAGTCCACGAACGGCTTCAAATGATCTCCAAGTAACCGAACATAACCATTTCCAGTTAATAATCGGTTCACTTGGACCAGAGGACACTGTCCATTCCATGTGAACGCAGCCGACACCATTATGGAACCACCACCAGCTTCAACAGTGCCTTTTTGACAACTTGGGTCCAACGCTTCGTGAGGTCTGCACCACACCTTAACCCTATCTGGGAACACTGGTAACATCACAGACTGATATTAGTACGGAAATAAAGCGGCGCATCCACTTAGCTAATAAATGCTATTATGTGCTGGTCCCGCAACTTAAGTCTAGGAATCTGTCCAGATGAATAAAGTGTGAGCTGTATAAAATTTTAATACGTTCAATATTGGAAGAGCAGTTGAACGGAATGGACAGTGTCTTGAAAGGAGGGTATAAGATGAACATCAACAAAAGCAAAACGAGGATGATGGAATGTAGTCGAATTAAGTCGGGTGATGCTGAGGGAATTAGATTAGGAAATGAGACGCTTAAAGTAGTAAAGGAGTTTTGCTATTTAGGGAGTAAAAAACTAATGACGGTCGAAGTAGAGAGGATATAAAATGTAGACTATCAATGGCAAGGAAAGCGTTTCTGAAGAAGAGAAATTTATTAACATCGAGTATTGATTTAAGTGTCAGGAAGTCGTTTCTGAAAGTATTTGTATGGAGTGTATGGAAGTGAAACATGGACGATAAATAGTTTGGACAAGAAGCTTTCGAAATGTGGTGCTACAGAAGAATGCTGAAGATTAGATGGGTAGGTCACATAACTAATGAGGAAGTATTGAATAGAATTGGAGAGAAGAGGAGTTTGTGGCACAACTTGACTAGAATAAGGGATCGGTTGGTAGGACATGTTCTGAGGCATCAAGGAATTACCAATTTAGTATTTGAGGGCAGCATGGAGGGTAAAAATCGTAGAGGGAGACCAAGAGATGAATACACTAAGCAGATTCAGAAGGATGTAGGCTGCAGTAGGTACTGGGAGATGAAGAAGCTTGCACAGGATAGAGTAACATGGAGAGCCGCATCAAACCAGTCTCAGGACTGAAGACCACTAGAACAACATTTACATATAGCTGAGAAACCTGAACACACAAACAGTGTGAAGAATTAATAGGATGTTTTGAACGAAAGGTGTTACGCAAAACCTATGGGGTAGCTAATGAAAATGGAGCATGACACTGAGGATATAATCTGCCATTAAAATAAACCTCCCTAAATGGGTCGACCATGTTTTTCTCATGGAGGATCAGAACCCAACATAAGTAGCACTGCTACAAAACCCAATGGCACGAAGAAACAGGGTAAAACCAAGACTTTGATACTTGGATGGAGCGGAAAGGAGCAGGACAGGGACGAATGGAACGATGTTCTAGAGCAGACCAAGACCCATTAAGGGCTGTAGAGCTAGGAAGATGGAGGACGTGCCTATCTCCGCGTTCAGGATCTGTTAATTCCCGTAGTCCGGCCATAATCACGTCCGAAACATTTTCACATGAATCACCTGAGTACAAAATGATAGCTTCGCCAATGCCTTGTTTTCGCGCTCTGTGTATTTGGATATCGTCCTCCCATGACTTCAGTCACCTCAGTATACAACTTACGTACTATGAATACAGTCTGTTTAAAAACATCGGCACGTGCAGGGTCTTTCGAAAATGCCTAGTTCTTGATACGACCTGTAATAAAATAACGGGAAACGTCGTATTGGTGGTTAAAGGTACTGCTTATTAAATTTGCGTGTTACGGAAGTTCAGGTTTGAAGGCTTCGGCGCATTGAAGATTTATCAATAATACCATGTGCTTGGTACGATTTGTTATAGTTAAATGTCAGTTAATGACATATCGGGGATTAAAGCCTTCAGGACTTTGTAACGTGAGTGTGTGAATTCCTAAGGGACCAAACTGCATAGGTCATTGGTCCCTAGACTGACACACTACTTAAACTAACTTATGCTAAGAACACCACACACACACACACCCATGCTCGAGGGAGGACTCTAATCTCCGGTCGGTGGGGCCGCATATTCCTTGACAGGACGCCTCAAACCGCGCAGCCACTCCGCGCGTGACATTGCAACGTTAAAGACGTATATTCACATGGTATCAGTGCAGCATAGAGGTGTGGAGTTGTGAACACAGAAGTTGATTCCAGTCCTGCTATCTGCAAATTTTTTTTATTCACCTTTCACATTTTCTAAAGGATTCTGGGTCTTCCTTCTTACTTCAATAGAAGTGTTTTCTGGTTGGTTCTGAGCACTATGGGACTTAACATCTGAGGTCATCAGTCCCCTAGAACTTAAAACTACTTAAACCTAACTAACCTAAAGACATCACACACATCCATGCCCGAGGCAGGATTCAAATCTGCGACCGTAGCGGTCGCGCGGTTCCAGACTGAAGCGCCTAGAACCGCTCGGCCACCAGCGGCCGGCTGAAGGCATTTGTCTGGAGTTTAGCCATATATGGAAATAAAACATGACGATAAACAGAACAGAATGGAGACATTTGAATTGTGGAGCTACATAAGAATGCAAAGGATTAGATGGGTAGATCACGTAACTAATGAGGAGGTACTGAACAGAATTAGGGAGAAAAGAAATTTGTGGCATAGCTCGACTAAAGGAAGGGATTGGTTGATAGGAAACATTCTGAGGCATCGGAGGATCACCAGTTTAGTGTATGTAGGAAAAGTGGGCGATAAAAATGGCAGAGTGAGACCAAGAGATGAATACAGCAAGCAGATTCTGAAGAAAGTAGGTTGCAGTAGTTATACTGAGATGAAGAGACTTGCACAGGATAGAGTGTCTTGGAGAGCTGCATCAAAACATCTTCGGGCTGAAGTCCTCAACAAAACAACTACCACTATTACTACACACAGAACAACATGGCTAGCATATGGACAATCGAGGAAATGTGCGCTTTAATACTGCAACAGTAGCAATTTCAGGTGCGTCGGTTTTCGTAAATGTGTGATTTGCTCTCCGATACACAGCCGACAATTGCCACTGGTGAGTGCTATGGTTTCAAATCAGGACGAGGAGAACATTCCGTGTGACGATCGGCCAACCACGATGGAAACCGCGCCTGGACTTCAAGACGAGAACCAAGTCCCTCGTGAGAACGGCTTCAGGATGCGTCGAGCGAGGTCACGCTGCGCCCGTGCTTCGGGCCGCACCGCGGGCGTGGCTTCCTAGCCAGCAGGCTGCTTTAAAAGACGCCACGCGGGCACCACGTGCACGACACGTGAGTCGCGCTTCGCTTAGCCGCGCACAACCTGAGATTGGCGCTGCCGCCCGGCTGGGTCCCACGCTCCAGCTGCTGCTGCCGCGGCTCTCTGCTATGGGAGATCGTGCAACTCGTCGCATTTTCCAGCGATGATGAAGGGCTGCATCAACGGAGAGCACCATTCAAGCGCGTCTTTATCGTGGACATCATCACAGGACACTTCGCAGCACAACAAATCTTGGTCTTTCCTCCGTATCTACATCTGTGTAAGTACCTTGCAAGACATTGTACTGCGATTTTCTCTGGTGTTCAGTTCCCGTATTGAAAACGACCCTTTATGTGCCCTACTCACCCTTATCTTATTTCCACAATCCTTAAGCGTGATACTTGGTGGTGACAGTAGAATGTTTGCACAGTCTTGCAGTTCTCAAAATTTACACAACTGGGTTCCGCGAGAAGTACGTCGTCTTTCCTCCAAAGAATGCCTTTTACGTTCCCAGAGCACCTCTGTTACACGCCGATTTGCTCCGATACTGGCAGCCCAATTTCGAATTTGTACGATGCTCTTTTTCATGCTCACTTCATAAGCACACTCCAAATAGTGCAGTAACACTTTAGGGTTGAAATTTTATCCAAGTTCTTCCGCATTTTCTTACAATGAACCAACAACAACACATAGTCCGTTAACAATCTGACAGCGTTGCCGATCCTGCCTGATTCATCGTTTATGTATATTGAGAACATTAGAGATCCTGTTACGCTTCACTGGGTCACAACCGGTATTACTTTGTTTCTGCGAAGATTCGGCGCTCAGAACAACGCACTGCGTGCTGCCTCCGCAAGAGAAGAGTCGCAGCGGTAAGTAAAATCTGCAGATGGTGAACGATTTCAATGTCAATAATCCTATTTGTGGCGTGACAGCGCTTTCAGTAACGATTATAAATCTAGGAATACGACTTTTTGGATGCATGGTGGTGTGCGAATATGAAATCCCATAATACCTCAATGCCTGTTCTACTGCCGGCCAAGAACAGTGGCCACAGAAACAAAACAGCCTGACATCGAAATGCTTGTAAGCCTTATTGGATTATAGGAATATTCCTACTTGATCACATCACCACAAATAACATCTCGCAGCATATCTCCTACTACAAACAAAATTAAGGCAGATTTAGTTCGTTGGTATGGATACCTCTTGAAAAAGAAAAAAAAAAAAACTTATCTTCGCCACCCGAATACGCAGCCTGCACCCGCGCACAGACGGCGCATTCATTAGCTCGGTATCAGATTTAGAACACGTAATGGGTACTGACTAGCAGTAAGTGTGCGCAGTCGTTTGCCGTGAAATTCAAAACTATTTCGTCGTTCGCCGGTATTACTCCTACAACTGTAAATGTCAGATGACTCTTGATTCTAAAGGATTCCACTAACATTGTGTCTTCAGTTCATAATGCGTTTTCTACCGTTAGTAATAAAAGTCAAACTACTAAAATGTGAATATAGAAAGTATTTGCACGTAACTGAACGCTACCTGTCCTACAACAAAATCAGACACAGTCCGTCAACTCTCCATTAAGAACATTATAGGTAGTTTCTACCCATAATAAAGTTGTAAAATTTGTGTGTCTAGTAATAAATAAACCAGAGTTTTCAATGTAATTTCAGTTTTATAAGGAACTTGCTTCATATCCTCCAGCTCTCCCTCCCCTCCCAAGAAACTAATGGATCTGCTTATAAATTAGATCATAGTGCGGTCTTGAGGCTAAGGACAGCATCTTCAACTGCTGGAAACACTGCGTACAACCTGAAAACTAATAGCAAACGACCGCATAGATGACCTACTTAGAAATGTCACATCGTCATTAAGAAGAGCATCAATATCGTTAGCCACTTCCCAGTACTCTCGGCGCATCGAAAAACTGTAGGATGATGACGATAGCTGAGCTTTTAGGCTCATAAGATGGTCACAAAATAAATAAATAAATCCGACGCATCGCTGTGTATTCGCACAGGCATCCGCATTTAATACCTCTTGCCATCCATCCATTATCACATAGAATCTTAACCTTGTCTAAAAATTTTTAGTCTCATTTTGCCTATTTGTAGAGTTCCTCTGTCTGTTATCTATTTCCTTCAGATGATGTTGTCGAGATCAAAAGGTCGGTCCTTAAAGGTTGGGCATCATACATATGCAACATATCTTAGATTTCTCTGACTCTGAGACAACTTTTGACGTAACTTCTCTGAGGGGTTTTCTTCGTTCTCAGTTGGCTTTCGCTGAGTCAAAGTTGAAAAAGAAGAGTGCTGGCGTATCAGCCGAATCATAGATCTTCTTAAAATCAACGAAAATTATAACAAAGTCTTCTTATTAATGGAGCAAAGCCCATAACAGCTTAAAGAATAACAATAAGTTCAGGACATGATGACTCTATTCTACAACCTCCCTGATATTTCCCAGAGTATGTGTTGAAGCTGCGTTACTCCAATTAATATCAATGTTGAACTTGAGTTCATCCCCGCGGGAATACAGCCGGATGACGTCTTCGACAACCACTGATACTCGTATTTCGACAGGAGTACACCCTGTCTTCTTCAAGGCACAAACGCAACGAGGGAGAGAGGAAATTTAAAACCTCGGTGTTCCGAGTATGTTCAGAAAGGTCACACACACAAACACACACACACACACACACACACACACACACACACACACACACACACACAGTAAACATTTGCCCTACACACAATCAACAATAACCAACGTCAGAATTCATCGATAGTCGATATTAATAATCAACTGGTGAGGTAGCATTAACTCTGCCCCTCTGTTGTCTGACCAGGGGAAATGGAGATTTCCACGCAGAATTTAAATAAAAACCTCTTATCTATTTACAATTTCACTTTCTAATTTAATCTAACAATACCCGAATAGTTAGAAGTGCGAGCCATGGTCTCTCTGCACTTATACAATATTCCACAGGGTGACTGGCGCCAACGCAATGTTCTGAAATAGGGACACAAAAGGATAACTCTGTTTCATACCTTGATGTGTTGGTCAGAGGAATGTTGGTGGTGTGTTCGGACATGCCGTGTATAGGAAGCCGACTCATAGTGATTTGTATCAACAGGCTTATGCATCTCACCATCCGGTTCAGCGTGAAAGAGTATCTCGTATCTTAGTTCATAAAGCCCACGGCGTCTCAGGTCCTGAAAGTTTGTCTGTTGCGTGTTCCCAGTATGGTTATAGTGAAAGACAGGTCAGACGCGCGTCGCGCTATCGACTAACCGTGAATCGGGTGAGGTATAATCACGAGGTGGCACAGAAGTCTACGGCTATTTTTCCTTATTCAAGTAGCAGAAACAGTATTCCGCGGAAACATGATGTGAAATGTGTTTTTCGACCACCATCTAAGATTATGGCCCTTTTGGGATTCGTTAAAGACGATCTTTGTTTGCGTAAGGCGGATGTCCACCGTATTCCTTGTAATTATGCCACACATCATATGTTGGTCAGACCATCAGGACTTTGGATGACCGGTGTACTGAGCATAAGAGTCACACAACCTTAGAACAGCCCAGCAAATCTGCTATTCCGAACATTGCCTTGAATTCTAATGATCTTCCACCTATTGGATTATGCTGTTAAGGAAGTAGTTGAGATTAAATTATCAAATGACCTTATAAATAAAAATGAAGGTTTTTGCTTAAATTATCCGTAGAATCTTGCTCCCTCCCTGCTCCCACATGGAGAGGCAGACTTAATGGTACCTCACGTCTTGCTTACTAATATTCACTATCGATAACTCCTGACGTTAGTTACCTTTGGTTGTATGTGGATGCAGTGTTTACAGTCTGTCTTATCTTTCGGCATAAGCTCCGCTTGTCGAGTTTTAAATTTCCATGTACAAAGCTGTGCGCCCCTGTCGAAATGCCAGCGTTGTAGAAGAAATTGGCCGGCTGCACTGCCGTCTTTCTCAAGCCGACACAAACGGATCAGTACCTACGATCGGACAGTTATCATCCTAGAGTCCTGAATACCCTTGTACATAGAACACACGTATGGACCACCTAAAGGAAGAATTCGAACAAATGCAGTTCAAACCGCGTAAATCGGGAAACCCAGGTTCGAGTCCCAGTCCGGTACAAGGTTTCATCGGTCACCAGTGATACAACTCAATGCTCAAATGCAGCTGACATAATTATAAGTTTTTGAACTATTTCTTTCTTCTCCATTTCTATTCAGTACCTCCTCCTTTGTTTACAGATCTACCCATCTAAACTTCAAAATTCTTCCGTAGCATCGTATTTCAAAAGCTTCTCTTCTTGTCTGAAGTGCATATCGTACACGTTTTACTTCCGTACCAGGCTGTACGCCAGATAAATACCTTCAGAAAGGACTTTCTAAAACTTGAATTTTATATTAGAAATCAACAAACTCCTCTTTTTAAAAAAAATTCTTTTCTTGCTTTTGCCAGTCTTCATTTTATATTCTCTTTGCTTCGGCCATCCTCAGTTACCATGCTGCCCGAACATGAAAACTCATTTACTACTCTTAGTGTCTCATTTCCTAATCTAACTCTCCCAGCAACGCCTGATATAATTGGGCTATATTCCATTACCGTTGTTTTACATTTCTTAATGTTCTTGTTATAACCTCTTTTCAAGACATTATCCACTGCGCTCAGCTGCTCTTCCAAGTTCGTTACTGTCTCTCATTGAATTGTAATGTCATCGTAAAATCTTAAAGTTTTTATTCCGTTTCCCTGAACTTTAATTTTCCTTCTCAAAGGGTAGCAAACGTCAGAATATTAGGAACTGAAAGACGGAAACTGATACTCGAACGCAGTACGGGCTGACGTCTAGTCTACAGCCTTAGATGGTTGCGGTTTAAGGCTGCAATTAAGACGGCTGACGTTCTCGTACTGTATCGAACTTGATGTGAAACTCGATATCTCAAAACGCTAGACGGCGGCTTCAAGATTGTTACGTCATGACAAAAAATGGTTCAAATGGCTCTGAGCACTATGGGACTTAACTTCTGAGGTCATCAGTCCCCTATAACTTAGAACTACTTAAACCTAACTAACCTAAGGACATCAGACACATCCATGCCCGAGGCAGGATTCGAACCTGCGACCGTAGCGGGCGCGCGGTACCAGACTGTAGCGCATAGAACCGCTCGGCCTCTCCAGCCGCACGTCATGACAACTCACCTTATTATACCTCCACGGTCATCAACCTACGACGTACATGATGTCAGGCACTCGTTTTGTATGCATTCGAAGAAATTAAATTTTGGTCTTGTAACATATACACGGCCCAAACAGATTAATGCAATCAACTATCATAATATATACTAAGATGGTATTGTTCTTTCGGACATGTCCGAAAGAACAGATACCATTTTAGTATATATATATAGTTAAGGCTCACCGGCCACTTGACCATCTTCTTCTTCTGTGCGAATGCACAAACAGTGCCCGAAGTCTTATGGGAATCTGCAACGCGCCGCGAGTAATGAGTGTAATGGCCGGGGGCACTACGAATGTAGTGCGGGACAATACGTTGAGAATGTGGGTTTCGCGGGAGGCGTGCCGGAGATAAATCCCTGCAGTGGCGCTATCCTCTATGTCGTCGGTGGCTCAGATGGATAGAGCGTCTGCCATGTAAGCAGGAGATCACGGATTCGAGTCCCGGTCGGGGCACACATTTTCATCTGTCCCCGTTGACGCATGTCAACGCCTGTAAGCAGCTAAGGGTGTTCATTTCATTGTAATTTCAACTATCATAAGCCTGAAGAGCCACTTTTTACACCGCGGACGTGCAGGACGAGAATCATTGAGGTTCTGGAAGGTACCGACAGGTATGTAGAACCATGCCGACGTCAGTGCTGAGGCGAGCTCCGCTGTTGCACGGGTGAGGATCCGTGTCACGAACAACCAGATGGAGGTGGTCCTGCAGATTCTGGACTGGCTTAAGTCCGGGGAATGGGGTGGCCAGGGGAGTAGGTGAACTCGCGGAACTCATCCTGGTGCTTTTCGGACAACGCTCAACACTGCGAATTGTGTGACACGTTGCATTGTCCCGCTGATAGGAGCCAACGAGCCGAGGAAACACAAACCGCATGTAGGTGTGGTTACGGTCGCTAAGGATAAATGCATACTTGTGTTGATCCAATGCACCTTCCAGAATGACGAGATCACGCAGGAAATGCCACGAAAGCATTACGGAGACATAATTATCCTTCCACCGTGTGGACCCTTCCGACGAAGCCGGCCGAAGTGGCCGTGCGGTTAAAGGCGCTGCAGTCTGGAACCGCAAGACCGCTACGGTCGCAGGTTCGAATCCTGCCTCGGGCATGGATGTTTGTGATGTCCTTAGGTTAGTTAGGTTTAACTAGTTCTAAGTTCTAGGGGACTAATGACCTCAGCAGTTGAGTCCCATAGTGCTCAGAGCCATTTGAACCATTTGAACCCTTCCGACGATTGTTGCTAGGCCGTACACGCCAACGCCCATCTGGCCGATGGAGCATAAAACGTGATTCATCTGAAAAGGCCACTTTAGTGGCCGTCCAGTTGCGTTACTTTTCAAATTCCAACCTTCCGTGATGGTGATCAGCATTCGGCATGGGTGCATGAACCCGGTGCCGCTGCAGAGGTTCATACACAGCAACGTTCGCTGAACGGTCGTTGAGGAGACTTTGGTGCTAGTCCCTTGCTCATCTCGGAGGACAGTTTCGTCGACAGTTGCACGTCTTTCCGACCGTACACATCTCCGCAGTCGTCGTTCACCGATCTCATCTACAGTCCATGGTGCACCGCAGCTGCCTCGGGGTTCGGACAGCGCCTTTTTACCATGCACGGTATACTTTAACCAAGGCGGCAACCGAACAGTACACATTTGGACGACAGATAAACCGCTCCTTTTTCACATTGCGACCACGGCTGTGCTGTTTCCGCGTCCCCTGACACGCTTTACATACCCTCAACTGCTAGTGCTGCTACCTCCTGTCTGTATGTGGGTATTACACGTTGACGCCGAATAGACCCCGTGGTGGACTGTGTATGATTTGCTGGCCGCGCCTGTCGGCCTGTACTGGTTGCTATTGTGAAAGCCAGAGACTGTTTCAGCGATGGGAACGGAGATTAATGGACCAGTCTTCGCTTAGTCCGGCTAAATTGGCGGTAGTCTTGATCGACGATGCTGTGCTCAAGGGTGACTACTTCCCCAGTGTTTCCTGTGTTTGCTAACACCCTTTGGGAAATAAAGTTGAAAATCGTGGTCAGAAGCAGCTCTTTCGTGACTTCCTTAGTGGCAGGCGTAAACGGCCAATAGAAATGTTTGAATTCTGATTCTGATGCTGATTGGCCGTAAGGTCTGGATTTCACATGTGTAGCAGTGCTTCGCCGTCAACGACCGTGCCGCGGTGGATACATCGGTTCCCGTCATATCACCGAAATTAGGCAGCGTCGGGAGTGTTTGGCACGATGGGTGGCCATCAAGGCCGTAATTCGCTGTCGGTCTTCTGGGATGCACTCAGTCTCGTGATACCAACTGAGGAGGTACTTGATGGAGTGGTAGCGGCTGCGCGTTGCGAAAACTGAAAACGGCCGGGAGAACGCCGTCGTCACCCCATGCCCCTCCATATCGGCATCCGATGATGCCAGTCAGCTGAGGATGACACGGCGGTCGGTTGGAACCGTTGGGCCTTCCGAGGCCTGTACGGATGGTGTTACTGTAGCAGTGCTCCGTGATAAATGTTTTCGATTAAATATGTGGAGCAGTATGTCACGCAATACCTCTCCTCAGCAGCGAATCAGTCAGAGTACCTGGACTGTGGCCACGGCCGCGAGATAAGATTTCGTCTGACGTCACGGATGCCTCGAGGTCGAGGCGAAAAGAACATTTCAATCTTTCGGTGCGTATATATATATATATATATATATATATATATATATATATATATATATATATATAAAACCCGGGTGATCAAAAAGTCAGTATAAATTTGAAAACTGAATAAATCACGGATTAATGTAGATAGAGAGGTACAAATTGACACACATGCTTGGAATGACATGGGGTTTTATTAGAACCAAAAAAAATACAAAAGTTCAAAAAATGTCCGACAGATGGCGCTTCATCTGATCAGAAAAGCAATAATTAGCATAACAAAGTAAGACAAAGTAAAGATGATGTTCTTTACAGGATATGCTCAATATGTCCACCATTATTCCTGAACCATAACTGTAGTCGAGGAATAATGTTGTGAACAGCACTGTAAAGCATGTATGGAGTTATGGTGAGGCATTGGCGTCGGATGTTGTCTTTCAGCATCCCTAGAGATGTCGGTCGATCACGATACACTTGCGACTTCAGGCAACCCCAAAGCCAATAATCGCACAGACTGAGGTCTGGGGACCTGGGAGGCCAAGTATGACGAAAGTGGCGGCTGAGCACACGATCATCGCCAAGCGACGCGCGCAAGAGATCTTTCACGTGTCTAGCAATATGGGATGGAGCGCCATCCTGCATAAACATCGTACGTTCCAGCAGGTGTTTATCAGCCAGTCTGGAGATGATGCGATTCTGTAACATATCGGCGTACCTCTCATCCGTCACGGTAGCAGTTACAAAACCAGAGTCACGCATTTTCACGAAGAAAAAAGGCCCGATAACGGTAGATGTGGTTCTAATAAAACCCCATGTCATTCCAAGCATGTGTGTCAATTTGTACCTCTCTATCTACATTATTCCGTGGTTTATTAAGTTTTCAAATTATATATATATATATATATATATATATATATATATATATGTGTGTGTGTGTGTGTGTGTGTGTGTGTGTGTGTGTGTGTGTGTGAGCGCGCGCGGACACATTCTGGGTTCTGAAACTGAGAAAAGATAATTTCAAGTGTTGCTGAAGTACGACTTCTTACTTGAAAAAACGCTAAAGGAAACGGAACCAGGGATGTTCTTCCGCGGTACTTTAAAATCCTTAAAGTGGCATCACAGCCGGATCGCATACCCACATTCTAGCTAATAAATCGAAGTGTTTCCGCGAACGTTGAAGATACTTTGCAGTCGAACCAAAGATATTTACCCAGCGAAGTGACGCAGCGGGCATGAAGTGACGAGGATCAAGTTTCCGAGACGCTTCCTTCTACAAGGCCATACAAGTTTCTGTCCTGTTCTGCTACAATTGACCTGTGGATGCGAGGACTCTAGACTATTCCTACGTTTCCAAATTAAACAGAATTCTTGCATCTACAGAAGAGGTCACATCCAAAATGTTACACATTTGAAACTTACACGTTTTACAATACACATAATCAATAACTACCAGTTGTGGCCTTTAAAATATTACTCGCATGTCGCTCTCCCAGCTTTCTTAAGGCAAACACAAACAGATCACTGCCGTGTCAGAACAATGACTTGTTTGTACCATACTGCCACATCTATTTTGGATGACCTAAATCATAGCCCGTATGAAGAAAATTTCACACAATGTGATGTAAAAGTCAGATGAAATTACTGCGAGCTGATTTCGCCCAGCCAACAAGCGCGTCCGGGAAAAGGAAAAACTACCATTACGGGGCTCGTACAGAAGACGACACAGTCTCTGTAAACACTGTCTCCCGTATGAGTGTCAAGTGTTTATAATTCTCGAGGAGAAGGTCCCAGGAAGCAGTGTAAGGACTGGAACTCCAACTATTGTCTATAGAAAAAAGCGTTGTGATTGTCATTCTGTTTCCGCTTTGTGCGGGACAGCTTAAACAGAGTCGAGCACTGTTATCTGCCGAGAAATTCTGGGAGTATGAAATGCTTTTCTTCGGATAAGCCACGAAACGACTTTCGATCTCCAAAAGACTCGTTCCACATCATTTCGTTAAAGAATCGTCCAAATGATTTCTGGAACATGTAACTAACTAACTCACTCACTAACTAACCAAAAGATATGCCTACGCGTTAACAGAAACTATCTCGAATATATTGTGCAGCTGCCACATTGTAGACATAAGCCTTCCTCCCTCTAGCGTCAGGGCAGTAGAGCATCAACCAAATACGCAATTACCTAAGTTTATTACGGTACGTCAAGGAATTTAGTGGATTACAAACAGTGTTCAAAGGGTGCTGCCATCGCCGCATAACTGACTCTCAGTTATTTTAAGGGCCTTTGGAGTAGAATAGTTCACACAGCGTACCTCGTCACACTCTCTCGCAATTGGGCATTCGAACCACCAGGCGTGCATACGAATCTCTACCCATCGCTGGCCGTAATTAAATCATTAGCCCGCATCTCGTGGTCGTGCGGTAGCGTTCTCGCTTCCCACGCCCGGGTTCCCGGGTTCGATTCCCGGCGGGGTCAGGGATTTTCTCTGCCTCGTGATGGCTGGGTGTTGTGTGATGTCCTTAGGTTAGTTAGGTTTAAGTAGTTCTAAGTTCTAGGGGACTGATGACCATAGATGTTAAGTCCCATAGTGCTCAGAGCCATCTGAACCATTTTTAAATCATTAGCTCCCAGATGGACAACAGAGTCGCAACAACCTTTCAATGCACCACATATGATCGGTCGCGAATTAAAACCATAGTGAAAAGCCGATGAAGCTTTGAGCAGATATATTGCGCATTGTCTCTAGTATTCCCGTTGATCGCGTCACGTATCACTTATCTGTTCTGAGCGCACAGTGAGCACATAAAGAAGCCTAGGAAAATAACGTCTGCCGGTAAGTGTGGAGTGTGTGCTCTCATTCGACTTCATGCTCTGGAGTACCGCGTGATTTCATGCAGCCTGCATAACTTAATTGTCAAGCGTTCAAAATGGTTCAAATGGCTCTGAGCACTATGGGACTTAACATCTGTGGTCATCAGTCCCCTAGAACTTAGAACTACTTAAACCTAACTAACCTAAGGACATCACACACATCCATGCCCGAGGCAGGATTCGAACCTGCGACCGTAGCAGTCGCGCGGCTCCGGACGGAGCGCCTAGAACCGCTAGACCACCGCGGCCGGCCAATTGTCAAGCGTGACACCAAAGTGCAGCAACGGTGCAGCAGCTTCGAAGCAAGACATAAAGACGTTCGTGGTGAAGGCGGTCAGGAAAGGAAGCGACTGTCAACCAATGATCTTGTTTAGTGTGTGGATCAGATGATTTGTAAAATCCTCTACGAAAGACAATTCAGAAAAAACGAAGAGGAGTGTCGTCATCAGGAATTGTCCTCCTCCGTTACAACGCTCGATCGCACGCAGCAGTTGCAACAAAGACGCTCAGTTTCGATGGAAAGTGTTCGACCACCCACCATACTGTCCGGGAGTGGCTCCTCTGATTTTCACCTCTTTGCTCAAATGAAATACTGGCAGTGAGGACTGCATTTCCGCACAGACAACCATCTGCAGACCAGCCTGGAGAATGGGTGGAAAGTCTTCTATGACGAGGGTATTGAAAAATTGGTACCATGCTATGGTAAAGGCCTCAGTCGGAGCGCCGATTGCGTAGAGCAGTAGCAAGAAGGTGTACCTAAATGTTGTAAATCAAACATTTTTGATAAATCAATGGTGATTCCCATTTCGCAATCGGTCAGACGTTGAAAAAAAAAGCCCTCCCTCGTAGAAAAAGCTTCACATTGTAGTTAACATTGAGAAACGATGCAACACGCTACCGAAACACTGTTGTACGTCAGACAGTGAAATTAACGTTGGTAGTTGTTTTCCTTTTATAGTTTTTTGCACTTACGCAGGTACATGCCAACGTAACTGCGTGAAAACTCGCGTCCGGTGTTCCATATGGGGCAGCTGCGCTTGAAACAGATGAGCTAGGAACAAAATGACTAACAACGTACACTGCAAACTCTGATTATGAATAACTGATTCATTCGCTGTTAAAACAGAGTGACGGCACCAGATCGATATGTTGAGCAACGGATTGCTTCTTGGGACGACTTTCTCGAGAAAATACTTTTTTGGGCGCCTTTATCTTCTTTGTTGTTGCTTATATATGTTTTCGACGATAAAGATCGCTTTCTTGAGAAGATTGTAATCTTGTTATGGTTGGCTGGTGCTCAATTCCCAATGACAGCGATGCCGACGGAACATTGGTTGCTGCCTTATTCACATGCTCTAACTGGAGACGATCCTGTCAGATTGGAAACTGAGATGTAATATTAACGATTGTCCGTGCTCCGACTGTACTACTACAATAAAGTATGTCTCTGAGGGAGATGGCGTACACATAATCATCTTTTGTGACCGAAAGCATCAGTGTTAGGCCAGGCTTAGCCAATGAGGAAACGTCAAATGAAGAGGAAACGGAAAAGCTTATGCCTGCATCTCTCGTCAGATGGCGCGGTTTTCTATTAGTCGGTTCTCAGTACTGCTTCTCGTTGAACGAGTTTTTTGTAGTGCTACCATCTGTTTTGCTCTATAAGATGAAGGTTAATATTGACTAAGTGGTTTTAATACGAAGAAGGTTCATTAACCATGCAACATTTTTTTCTCGGCCACTTTCGGCTGAAAGAAATGCAGAATTTGCTGTGGGACATCATGATTCCCGATTCAGCCCCGATAGTTACGTGAAGTCCCGATAGCTGGCGGCGCTTTACGTAGCCTCCACAACGACGTTTGTAACGGAGGTGCGTTCCCAGCAGAGAGCTATCACTGAGTTTCTTTTGGCGGAAACCAAAGGAACAGCAGATATTCATAGGCGCTTGCAGAATGTCTCTGGAGACTGGCTGCGAACAAAAGGACGATGAGTCGTTGGGCTAGGGGGCTGTCATCATTGCAACAAGGTCGTGCAAACCTGTCCGATCTCTTACCATGCCGGTCGACCGTCCACAGCTGTGACCCCTGCAATGTTAGAACGTGCGGACACTCTCATTCGAGATAATTTACAGATCACAATCCAACACTTCGCAGCGCAACTGTATGTCTCTGTTGGCAGTGCTGACAAACTTGTCCAGCAGTTGGGGTAATCAAAGGTGTATACTCGCTGGTTCCTCGCCGCCTAACGGAACGCCATAAAGAGGAACGAGGGATCATCTGTGCGGAACTACTTGCGCGTTGCGAGGCTGATCGTGACAGTTTTTTGATGAACATCGTCAAAGGCGATGAAACATAGGTTCATCACTTCGAACCGGAAACAGGACGGCAATCCATGGAGTTGCGCCATACCATCTCTCCTCCTCCGAAGAAGTTCAAAGCCGCATCTTCAGCACGTAAAGTTATGGCGACGGTCTTCTGGGATTCTGTAGGGGTTATTTTGTTTGATGTCCTCCCTCATGGTGCAATGATCAACTCTGAAATGTCCTATGTTACCCTCAGGAACTTTAAGAAATGCAAACGAACCTCCTCCTCCAAGAAAAGCAAGGCCTTCCACAAGTCTGTACATCCGGGAGGAGGTCACAAAACTTCAGTGGACTGAAACTTTCTGGGGGATTTAAAGTGTGTGCCGACCGGTACTCGAATTCGGGACCTTTGTCTTTCCCAGGCAAGAGTTCTTCCGACTGAGCTACCCAAGCACGACTCACGACCCGTCCTCCCAGCTTTACTCCCGACAGTACCTCGTCTCCTGCCTTCCAAACTACACAGAAGCTCTCCTGTGAACATCGCAAGACTAGCACTCCTGGAAGAAAGGATACTGCGGAGACAGGGCTTAGCCACAGCCTCGGGGACGTTTCCAGAAACAGATGTTCGCTCTGGAGCGGAGTGGCCTTCCTCATCCACCCTACAGCCTGCATCTCGCTCCTTCCAACTTCCATCTGTTTGGCCCAGTGAAGCATGCACTTGACGGGAAGCAGTACGTGGACGATGGGGAGGTTATTGATGCAGTAACACGTTGGCTCCGACGCCGACCAGTAGAGTGCTACCATGCGGGCTCCCAGTAAGGTGGCGTCGCACGCAATGAATAAGTTGAAAAATGAACTTTTATTAGTCAAAATAGTGGGTAATAATATGGTGTTTTGGAATCCTGAATAAAACAACCTGCTTTCAGAAACAAGTTTGTTGCATTACTCATTAACACCCTTCGTAGGAGTGCAGGAAAGATATATTCGACTGACAGGGAAGTTCTTGATTGCCTTTATTTAACTGAAGAAACCCAAATTTCATCTTTCCCGAAGAATACTCTGAAACGGCTCTCCAAGCTAGTCTAGCCGGTTCAAACCTCTTCATCTCTGAATAATGATTGCAATCTACATCTGTTTGAGCCTACTTACTGTACCGAAGTCTTGGTCTCCCTCTACAGTTTTTATCCCCCACATTGCACTCCATTAACTAATCGATTATTCTTTGATGTCTCGGGACGTATTTCATGAACTGATCCCTTCTTTTAATGCAGTTGTGCTATACATTTATTGTTTCGCCAGTTATGATCATTATCTCTTCATTATTTACTCGATCTGCCCATCTAGCCTTCACCATTCCTCTGCAGCACCACTTTTCAAATGCTTCTGTTCTCTTTCCGTTTTGCTTTCTATGGTCCACCTTTCACATCCACACAAGGCTACGCTCCAGAAAAAACGTTTACAGAAAAGGTTCCTAGCATTTAAATCTATATTCGGTTTAACATATCCTCTCTATTCCGTGTGAACATTCTCCTCTTTTTCAGAAACGCTTCGCTTGCTACAGCAAATCTGCATTTTATAACCTCTCTGCTTCGGCCATCACCAGTTATTTTGCTACCAAATAGCAAAACTCATCTACTACTTCTAGTGTCTCAATTCCTATTGTAATTCACTTGGCATCACCTGATTTAATAGGACTACACTCCATTACCTTTGTTTTACTTTTGTTGATGTTCATCTTGTAACCTCTTTTCGATACTCTGTCCACTCCATAAACCACTGTTCGAAGTGCTTTGCTGCATGTGCCAGAGTTACAATGTCATCAGCCAACCTGAAAGTTTTCACTTCTTCTGCCTAATTTTTAATTCCCTCTGCAAATTTGTCACTGGTTTCTTTTACTGATTGCTCACTATACAGAGTGAACAATATCAGGGATAGGATACAAACCTGTCTCATTCCCGTCTCAGCCACCTCTTCTCTTTAATGTCCTTCGACTGTTATAACCGTGGTCTCGTTTCTGAACAAGCTGTCAATAACGTTTTCTCCCTTTCTTATATCCATCCTAGCTTCAGAATTTCAAAGAGTATGTTCC
This sequence comes from Schistocerca serialis cubense, assembly GCF_023864345.2. Lineage (NCBI taxonomy): Eukaryota > Metazoa > Arthropoda > Insecta > Orthoptera > Acrididae > Schistocerca > Schistocerca serialis. Next base: position 357,929,427 of record NC_064641.1, on the reverse strand, counting down.
ATCAAATATTGTCGAAAGCTTTCTCGAAATATACAAGTGCTATAAACGTAGATTTGTCTTTCTTCAGCCTATCTTCTAAAATAAATGGGGATGTAAAACATATATGGCAGAACTTGACTAAGGAAAGGGTTCAGTTATAGAACACATATTAAGGCCTTAAGAAATATTTAAATTGATAATGGAGGGAGGGAAGGGGATGACTGCTGTAATGAGAGTGAAATGAATGTAGTTATAGTTTGCAATAGCTATGAAATGAGATTTACAAAGGATAGACTAGCATGCAGAGGTGCATCAAACCACTTCTCTGACTTAAAACCATCACCACAACACAACGAGAACTAGTCTTCGATATACTTACTTACAGCTCGGTCAATCGAAGTTTGTGTCTGCAAGTTTCAATATGGCTACAGAGGTTTTATTCTTTTAGGTACTTTCTGCGGACAGGACATTAATATCTCATTTGCTCTGAGTGCACGAATGAATCAGTGTGTATCCTTCCAAAAAACTACAAGCCCTCGCCGTCAGCACAGAACTGCTGTTAGGTGCTACTTGGCGCTAAACAACACTACTCCGACAGTCGTACTGGCGTCTCGGAACATTTTCAGAGCTGTGTAAAACAAGTCAGCTTCACTGCGATACAGATAGGCCATAAAAGTTTCGGAAAAGATGTTAGGAAAGTAAGGTGCGATCGAACGAGAAATGGGAACCATGTGAAAATCAACAATATTTTGTTTGCTACCTTCCAGCTATTTCTATACCTATTCGCCGCTCAGACTTACACACTTTTCGTAGCGTTGTACCAACTTTCCAATATCTACGTCACAGAAGGCTCTCTCCTCTGTTTTCCGCCAATTCTCTAGGCTTCTGTACAGCTCGTCGTCTGTGCGAAAATGGTGTTTTCATAGCCGGTTCATGTGAGCAAATATGAAACTTTGGAGGAGCATTCACGGGTTATATTTCCATCGAAAACGCTACAGGAGCATCTTCATTGCCCCTGCACAATGCGGTCGATTACTGCCAAGAAGAAGGAAACCCATGACTTGTGTTATGTGCGCTCCATGATATCAGGCGAAATCTCTCACCAGGCCCTCATTCTTGGCGGGAGACGCCATATTCTAGGCATCTTTAAATGCTCACTGTGCGTTAAGAACTGAAAAGAGCTATGTGAAGCGATCGACGGGTATACTAGAGACACTGTCCAGCAAGCCTGTGCAAAGCTTCATCCGATTTTCACTGTAATCTCCGTTTCGCGCCCGACAGGACCTTACGTTCTGAAAAGCCCTCGTATTTTGGCAAGCACTGCGTTTGGGACCTACATATTCTACAATACACTAAAGAGACTTCACACGTAACTGCAAGTTTAATACGTACGCAAGTGCAAGCATTTTGTACAAGCATGCACAATTCTCCTCCATACAGGACAAGTATGCTACCAGAAGCTTGAGTTTGGGCTCCGACCACGTGGAAATCGGACACGAGGATATACTCGCTTTTGGCGGCTTATGTCTTTGCGATGCAATTAAACAGAAGAGGCAACCTATGGTGTTACGACTGGTCAATGAAAGGAAAACCTTTGATTGTCAAATAAAATTATTCTGTGAGTTGGAGATGCAGGAGTTGGACAAAAACATGCAAACATCGCCAAAAATGTAAGCTTAAACGTAAACGCAGACGCTGGCCATGCCTACAGGTTGTGCTGTTGTATTTCACCATGAAAGGCACTTGTGCAATGTCCTCAACATGTTGCAAGTGCCAGTCGTGATAAGAACAGGGTTTTGTGCAGTTGTGTGTTCTTTATGCCGGAGCTAAGTGAATTCGAACGGGGGCAAACTGTTGGTGTTCGTATGGTGAGTGCTTCCGTAACCAAGGTAGCTGTAGTGTTTGGTGTTTCAAGAGGCACCATATCGAAGATTTATACCGCATTTAGAGAAAGCGGAAAACATAATCCGCTACGTCACAACGATGACGGAAGTGTCTGTTAAGCGAACTTGACGGGACGGACGCATTGAAGAGGATTGGGACGAAAAATGAGAGGAAGACGGCTACAAAACTCACAGCAGAACTGGATGCCAGTCTCGCGAACTCCGTCAGCACCAAACCAAGAAGACGGGGGCTCCGTACAAAGGGAACTGCAGAGAGGGCTGGGATTCTCCCAACCAATCATCAGTGACACAAATGTCCATAGCAGGAAAACGAGCTGCCGAAGCCATAAAACCTGGACTACAGAGCATTGGAAGGACGTCATTTGGTAGAAGGAGTCTTGCTTCACACTGTTTCCAGCTTCTGGACGGGTTTACGTCCCAAGAGTGAAACATGGCGGGGGTTCTGTAATAATTTGGGGAGCCATATCGTGCTGGTCCATGGACTCCGTGGTTACTCTGCAACGTCATATTGCCGCCGAGGTTTATGTGACCATTTTGGCTGATCAAGTCCATCCCAAGGTACAGTATTTGTTCCCCAGTGGTGATGCTGTTCACCAAGACGACAGGGCTCCTGCTCAAACAGCTCGCATCGTCCAGGACTGCATTTGAAAGGACAAGGACGAACTGTCCACCAGCGTCACCAGATCACAGTTTTGTTAAACCTTTGCGGTCTTCTTTGCACGGAAGGGTGCGTGGTCTCCTATCCACCTCCATCAACGTTGCCTGAACCTTCCGTTGTTTTGCAGGAAAGATGGTATAAGAGTCCACTGAAAGCCGCATAGGACTTGAATTCATCCATTTAGAGACAACTGGAAGTTGTTTTGACTGCCAAAGGATTTCCTATGCCGTATTAGGCAGGGGAATGTGCTGTATTTTTGTCCATCTCTGTATTTTCAAATGCTCTGTATCACTGTTTCAGAAAAAAAGACATACATTTTGGATTCTACAGCCACTCTTAACGTCTTTCATGACTCAAAGCGACGTTGTAATTGCATTTTGTTAAAAGCGCAATGTATGCAACGTCCCTCTGTGATAGGTTTCTGCTTTAATACACATGAAAAAATAATGCTCGATGGAAACTCTTACAAGAATTCGCAGATGATTACATCATGTCACTCGACATACTGACGCCACGTAGGTTCCCTGGTAACTTACAAGCCCTGACATAGCGTACGTGCATTCGTAGCTTGCACAAGCTGGCATTGGCACAAATCGATCAAGACTAACGCAGTATGTGCATAATTACTCTATATACACCAAAGTACCCAAGTATGCGTTTACAAAATGATTCTTATGTATCATTGTCAAGCTTACAGTTGGACGACTGACGACGTTTGGATAGAGAGTATCGACAATATCAGTGGCGGCAGTCATTGCTGTTACAATCTAACACTGAAGCGACACTAGCGCCCCAAGCGGTGAGAAAGCACATCGTTTTTAACGTCATATGCACTGTAAGTATAACATTTGCATATAAATTGTTTTTTTTTTCGCAGATTTACAAATAGTTATTATATTGTTTCGCTTCGCAGTTGAGCTGTCAGAATTTCTGCCAGGTGTCAGGGATGTCCTTAAGTTGACTCGACTGTAAGAGTGTCTTAGTAGTAAAGCATAAATGAATTAAAACTTCACGCATGATGCGGCAGTTTTACTTGCATCTCAATGTTTATGACGTCATATCTCTTGAACTTTGTGTCGTACAATGGTGTGTTTGTGTAGGTACATTCAGTAGCATATGTAGACACTGTCTGCGTAATATATTGCTAATAGAGTTAGTAGCATTGAAGTAATAAACTTAAACGTCATGAATTATGCGGCAGTTTTTCACGTTTGGTTGTGGCTGGCTCTGAGCACTATGGGACTTAACATCTATGGTCATCAGTCCCCTAGAACTTAGAACTACTTAAACCTAACTAACCTAAGGACATCACACAACACCCAGCCATCACGAGGCAGAGAAAATCCCTGACCGCGCCGGGAATCGAACCCGGGAACCCGGGCGTGGGAAGCGAGAACGCTACCGCACGACCACGAGCTGCGGGCCCACGTTTGGTTGTGAAGCGTACTGAAGTGTGATGGGTAGATGGTTCTTACCCAGACAGCGATTGCTGCTTGACAGTAAGGGATATTCGTACCAAGTTTGGTTTAAATCGGTTCTCTGCTTTAGGATGGATGTGGAACACACACACACACACACACGCGCGCGCGCACGCGCAAACGCGCACGCGCACACGCACACAGCCATTTTTATAATTTGTGTAGATACTGTTGACGTCAATCTGTTGTAGGATTATGGAACTTGTTTTATGCTTACGTATTATGACGTTTGTGGAGAAGGAAAATCTGCACTATAAAAATCAACACTGGTTCGGCAAAAGACGGCCTTGCAAAACTCGGCTCGCTCTGTTCCTCCATCAGATTCACAAAGCTGTAGCGGTCGGCGCTCAGGTTGACGTCGTGGTCTTTTGACTTCAGAAAGGCGTTTGGCACTGCCGTTTAGTGAAAATAGTACAAGCTTACTATCGTACCAGATTAGTGACCGGTCTGAAGACTTATTTGCAGATAGAGATCAATGCGTCGCTCTTAACGGAACAAAATCGAGGTATATAAAGCTAATTTTAGGAGTAACCCATGAAAGTGTGATAGGACCCATCCAGTATATGTAAATTATTTAATGGATAGCGTTAGCAGTTCAATATGGCTGTTTGCAGATGACGCTGTTGTCTGAGAGGAGGTAGCAACGTCAGAAGACTGTATCGAGCTGTAGGAAGGTCTGCACAGGACCGACATATTGTGCATACAAAGGAGATGAAATCCGTCATTGTACTATTGGAGACAAATTGCTAGAAACAGTACTCTTTGCAACATATCTAGGAGTGCAAGCATCCGAAGCGACTTCAGTGGAATGACCACACGAAACAAATACGAAAAGCGCATGCCAGACAGATTCATAGGCAGGATCTCAAGGAAATACAATTCATCCACGAAAGAAATGGCTTGCCCGACCGATTCTTAAGTATTAGTCATCGGTCTGGGACCCTTACCTGGCTGGTGTAACATAAGAGACAGGATACAACAAAGAGCGAAGTGGTTCGTCACGGGATCTTTTAGTCGGCATGAGAAGCTCAATAAACTCGTGTCAGACTCTACAAGAGAGGCGTTTTGTATCACGGAGGGTTTTACTATTGTAATATTCTTAGAGAGTATGTTCCACGAATAGTGGGGCAACGTATTACTTCCTCCCACATACATCTCGCGAGACGGCCACAAATAGAAAATTCAAGAAATTAGAGCTAATACGGAGCTTTACGACAGTCATTCTTCCCATGCGCTATTCGCGAATGGAACAGGGAAAAGGGGGGGGGGAGGGGAGAGAGATCAGATAATAGTACCAGAAATACATTCTGTCACATACCGCACATACCGACAGTGGTTTGCGGGATATAGATGTATATGGATATAGGTGCAAAAAGGAATGACACATCGTTATCGTTTCCTTCCGCCTTACAGCGATTTCGGCGTCTAATTTTGCACGTTCTTACACTTGATTTGGTTTTCGAACACTCGAATAATTTTATTAAGCTCTATCCTTAAAGGTCGTCTGTGTTGAAGATTCTGATGTTTGTGACCCTGTTTATGTCTCTTATGTAGAAAAAAATATGGAGTTGGTTTCTTGGAAATTTGTGGTAAGATCCTATGGGACCAAACTGCTGAGGTCATCGGTCCCTAGGCTTACACAGTACTTAATCCAACTTAAACTAACTTACGCCAAGGACAACATAGACACCCATGCGCGAGGGAGGACTCGACCCTCCGACGGTCGAACCGTGGCAAGGCGCACCAGACCACGTGGCTACCTCACGCGGCCATTGGTTTCTTCTGTAGATGGAAACCATTTTATTGCTTTCGACATATTTTATCACGGCCGTGTGTCAGTTCCCTCTCTGCAGTTGTTGTGGTGACTTTACCCTGCGCGGCCATTGGTTTCTTCTGAGGTGGAAACCATTTTATTGCTCTCGACACATTTTATCACGGCTGTGTGTCAGTTCCCTCTTTAGCAGTTGTTGTAGTGACTTACATGGTACATTAAACAGCGAAGGTACTGCATTACACACTAGTTTATTTTTTGCTTCGGGAACCACTTTGGCTTAAAATGAAGCGAACAAAAATATTCACGTTACCGTGTAAGCATGAGGGCGTACTGAAAAGTAATGCCTCCGAATTTTGTTTCGTGTAAACTCTCAAAGCTTTTTAAATAAATGTTAACATTCTACGGCTTTGGTCTTCATGTCTGCATATTTATTTCTCAACGTAGGCGACGAACACATTTCTCGCAACGAGAGATGAGTTTGTTGATAACGTCACTGTAGAATGTTTGACTTTGTTGACGGAGTCACAACCTCACCTCAGCTTGCACCGTATAATCACTATCAAAGGAAGTCACCGACAGTGTTCGTTAAGTTTTGGAAACAGATGAAAATCGGTGGGGCCAAGGGGGGACTGTACAGAGAATGATCGATGAACCTAAGGCGTCGGATTTTTGCAGATGTCGCAGCGCGTCGTGTGTGGCCTGGCATTGTCCATGTGTGGACGAACTCTTCGAATTCGAAATTCGATTAGAGACGCTGTTTGTCACATACCGATATAGTTACGTTAGACACCGTCAAGTTACATGCTGCAATTCGGAGCCCTCTAGCGGCAGAGGGCTGCAAATATGTAGACATGAAGAATGAACATGTGGAATTTTAATAAAGTTTGTTTTATTTACAGAAGCCTTAAGAGTTTTCAAATAAAAAATTGAGAGGTATTACTTTTCAGCACGCCCTCGTATGCACGTCTTTCTGCGAAAGGTCATACATATCTTCTATTACTTACAAGGGAACCTCCCCATCGCACCCCCGTCAGATTTAGTTATAAGTGGACACAGTGGATAGGCCTTGAAAAACTGAACACAGATCAATCGAGAAAACAAGAAGTTGTTTGCAACTATGAAAAAAATTAGTAAAATATACAAACTGAGTAGTCCATGCGAAGATAGGCAACATCAAGGACAATGGTAGTCAAGGAGCGCCGTGGTCCCGTGGTTAGCGAGAGCAGCTACGGAACGAGAGGTCCTAGGTTCAAGTCTTCCCTCATGTGAAAAGTTTAATTTTTTATTTTCAGTTTATGTGACAAACTTTATGTTTTCATCACTTTTTTGGGAGTGATAATTAAATCCACAAGAAAACCTAAATCGGGCAAGGTAGAAGAATCTTTTTACCCATTCGCTAAGTGTACAAGTTAGGTGGGTCGATAACATATTCCTGTCAAGTGACGCACATGCCGTCACCAGTGTCGTATAGAATATATCAGACGTGTTTTCCTGTGGAGGAATCGGTTGATCTATGACCTTGCGATCAAATGTTTTCGGTTCCCATTGGAGAGGGATGTCCTTTCGTCTACTAATCGCACGGTTTTGCGGTGCGGTCGCAAAACACAGACACTAAACTTATTACAGTGAACAGAGACGTCAATGAACGAACGGACAGATCATAACTTTGCGAAAATAAAGAAAGTAAAATTTTCAATCGAGGACCTCTCGATTCGCAGCTACTCACGCTAACCACGGGAGCACGGCGCTCCTGAGTTCACATTCTCCTTGATGTTACCTGTCTTGCGCATGGACTAATCAGTTTGTATATTTTACTAATTTTTTTCATAGTTCCACACAACTTCTTCCTGTTTTCTCGATTGATCTGTGTTCAGTTTTTCAAGGCCTATCCACTGTGCCAACTTATAACTAAATCTGAGGTGAGTGCAATGGGGAGGTTCCCTTTTTGGTAGCCATTTCTTATTCCTAAAAAGAAACATTATTCTTCACTAAATGCCTTCAGTCTGCAAGTGAATCTTAACTAAAGAGTCCTGTAATATAACGTTGGATCTCTTAAGGTCCTTATGAAACTTAAAGAATAACAAATGCGTGTCTTCTGCATATTATTGCTGCACTACATACGCTCCCTTTTGTAGAAACTATGTTGCAGAAAAGATAGCCCGTTATTCACACTGATCGGATATCACGTTAAACAGTGTGGCTTACTGGCCGCTTGGTGCGCTGCTGTCGCAGAGCGTAGCAAAGATGAGCAGGAGTGTCGGGACTGTATTTGTTAGGCTGTGTTGTCCAGGACTCTGCGTGAATGAGGCTCTGCGATGGTGGAGTAGGCGCCTGCGCGACGCCGTGGCGGGGGGGACGATCGTGGCGGTGGTGGGGGACGGGGGGGGGGGGGGAGGCTTACGTAACGGCGCCTGGCTGCGCGCCGGAAGTAGCGGCGGCTTCCTGGGCGTCGCTGGGCCGCGACCCGCCGGCCCGCGCTCCCGACAAAAGACGGCCGCGGAGCGGCTCTGCGCCTGCTCTCATCCGTTATCGCCGTGTCAGCGTTGCCGGCTGTAATGTTCAGCCGCACCGACCCGGCAGCACGCGCGACTGTCTGTATTCTCTCCTATTCCGTTCACGCACTGAGCGATGGAAATGTGACAATCTACATGCCTCTGTACATGCCCTAATCTCTCTTATCATATTCTCATCACCCCTACGCGAGGAATACAGGCTGCCTAAAATGAAACTTGCAATATTCAAGAAGGCCTCCATGAAAAATTAGAACGCAGGACAACGAAACGTTGTGGCGACGTTTGTAAGGACATGCGGAAGAGATAGTATAGTATTTGCTAATTGCGTACCATATACAGGGTGTTACAAAAAGGTACGGCCAAACTTTCAGGAAACATTCCTCACACACAAATAAACAAAAGATGTTATGTGGACATGTGTCCGGAAACGCTTAATTTCCATGTTAGAGCTCATTTTAGTTTCGTCAGTATGTACTGTACTTCCTCGATTCACTGCCATGATCTCATACGGGATACTCTACCTGTGCTACTAGAACATGTGCCTTTACAAGGACGACACAACATGTGGTTCATGCACGATGGAGCTCCAGCACATTTCAGTCGAAGTGTTCGTACGCTTCTCAACAACAGATTCGGTGACCGATGAATTGGTAGAGGCGGACCAATTCCATGGCCTCCATGCTCTCCTGACCTCAACCCTCTTGACTTTCATTCATGGGGGCATTTGAAAGCTCTTGTCTATTCAACCCTGGTACTCTTCGTGCTCGTATTGTGGACGGCTGTGATACAATACGCCATTCTCCAGGGCTGCATCAGCGCATCAGGGATTCCATGCGACGGAGGGTGGATGCATGTATCCTCGCTAACGGAGGACATTTTGAACATTTCCTGTAACAAAGTGTTTGAAGTCACACTGGTACGTTCTGTTGCTGTGTGTTTCCATTCCATGATTAATGTGATTTGAAGAGAAGTAATAAGATGAGCTCTAACATGGAAAGTAAGCGTTTCCGGACACATTTCCACATATCATATTTTCTTTTTTTGTGTGTGAGGAATGTTTCCCGAAAGTTTGACCGTACCTTTTTGTAACACCCTGTACACGTTTCAGGTTACAAAAGTTGCTGAGTATCTGTTTCCACGACAGTCTGGATACTATTTCACAGTTGTTCGCAGCACTTTTAGAACGGTGGGACACGGAATGTTCAGCAGTCGCGACACAGCTCGTGCGCTGCTTGAAGTTCGTACATTGCGTCCAGCATTCTCAGCCATGACAACAGTAACTTACCTAACAGTTTGTGGTGCAGTAGGCCGTCGGTCTCTCCCAGGAGCAATTCTCAAACTGCCAGTTAATTTAAACTTGCGAGCCGTGTTCTCGAAAACCGGTGCCTTAAGAGGACCTCTCCGTATTCCTTTAATGCGTTGACACAGGCGAAGAGTAGCAGCGCGATTGCTGCTGTTTTTACGAAACAGCCTTCCGAGTAAAGCACTGCTCACCTTGACCAGACTGATGTCCGTCTGCAACTGCAGTTGACACTGCTGCTTACTGTTTTATGTGCTGTAGCATGTGTCTGAATTCGTTCATGCCTACTCGATAGCGTCTCCAAACACTAGAACGATAGAAATGATCGCTCTAGTATTTATAGCTATTTCCATGATAGATGCAATGTGTTTTTGGAAAAGCCTCCCATCAAAGTTAGGCTTCTTGGAATTGCCCATAAAATACGATGTGATGTCCCCAGGATGTTCGCCACTAATCTTATAACCAGACACTATCGGGTTCTTTCTCTTTGTTATGAATTCTCTTACCTTTGCCCACATTTAAAAAGACTGCAGTTAATTATATGAAGTGGTTTTACGTTAGGTGAAAGCTATCGGCAACAAAAGAGAGTTGAGCCCATGTACTAATGAAGGTGGCACGGGTTACTTATTCATAGCATGTTTCCGCTTTTATCTGTTAGTTCGTTCGTCACGTGTTTCGCTATATGCGCACATGTTGCTTCTATCTACAGTTGCAGCTGAGATCTGAGTTATGACAGTTATGCCTTAAAGGTTTCCCCTTTCACCCCTTCCACCCACATTGCCTTCACCAATTCGACCGCAACTGCAGGAACAACTTTTCAACCTCTACAGTGTCACATAACGCAGATGGAAACAGGGGTCGAGACGTTTTATGAGTATCCTGAACGTAAAAAATCATGAAAAGAAAATGTCCACTGAGATATAATTGAGAATGTCCACGGAGATATAATCCTGGAATGTGTGGAACACGCTGAACACACTGCGATCAGAGATAGGGAGGGTCAAGGCCAACGTGAAGTAGTAGCGCACCCAGGAAGGGTGACGGCATCACTCTCTACGCTAAACAGTGGCACTGGCTAGTGCCACTTACAACAACGGAGCCAAATTTTGTGACAACTGAGAGTCAATATATTAGAGACAGATAAATAGTATAAAAAATGGTTCAAATGGCTCTGAGCACTATGGGACTTAACATCTTAGGTCATCAGTTCCCTAGAACTTAGAACTACTTAAACCTAACTAACCTAAGGACATCACACACATCCATGCCCGAGGCAGGATTCGAACCCGCGACCGTAGCATTTCCGCGGTTCCGGACTGCAGCGCCTAGAACCGCAAGACCACCGCGGCCGGCGATAAATAGTACACATCACAGTTTTAACACAAGACGCAACTTTGATACCCATTGAATAATTCAGAAGATTCGAATGCCATTGTACAAAAGTATCCTGAATCTTTTGTCTCTCTCAGCGTATTTAAAAACGAAGGATGCAATTTTGACAGACCAAAAAATATTGTGTTGTTTCACCTGCATCAGGCTATTCAACTAAAAGTACAGAATACTTCAAGTAGTAACACGCCGAAAGTATAAGCAAATTACTTCGAAAAACAAGACTTTTTAAAGCCGGAACTTCCACAAAGCGAGTTGAAGGCCATTGCACTTAAATGGCAATTATCCCAAATTTTCCATTCAGACCCATGAAACATCTTACGATAAATCTTCACGAGAAACCGGAAGTGTGCTAATTCGATGAGAGGTGTACATCCATGCCTTTGCGAGGAAAGTGCCTCTACCCAGCTCCTACAAAGCAGAATGAATTCTGCTGTCTGGATAGAAGCGGAAGATGTTCGTAATCCGCCTGATTTCATGGACCCAGTGAGACAGAAGTCGACGGATTCGCTGTCAGTCGATCAGGTCTTAAACTGTTCAGCCACGTCAAATGAAGTTGTGCTACTAAACTAATTTTGCAAAATACAGATGAGTCTACTGCTCTGAAAAGAGCATGAAGGTGTCCAAAGCGCTGCATGTACAAGTCACTGAAAAAAGTTAACTTCAGCATTAAGGATGCAGGTCGTTAGTTAACAACAAAGACTTAACATAAGAAGTCAATGAAAGACGCTTCTGACTGACAAATTCATATCTCGACTGTGACGTGGTTATCAGCGGATAAACGACGGATAAATGCTCTGATGGCAAACTATCATCTCACAAACATTTCGTAACAGCAGCTATCATCCAGCAGTCTGACCGGTCTGCCGTTAAGTGTTACTGTTCAAGTCTGTCAGCAACACGCAAAGCTAATGTGTCCTATAACGTTTCTCTCGATGCAATCCACTCTTATTAACAGTTGGTCACGAATAGCATAAGTTAAATACAGACAGAGCAGTCAATGAGAATCAGTTGAAAACGAAACGCAATGCGAAGCAATGATTTTACTCATTTCGTCAACTTCTGTGACTGCGTTAGTCAGATGTGATTGTGTATTTAGCGCCAACGGTCACTATGTTATGAAATTCCTTCCTTTATTCAAGTCTTGGCGGATTCGGCATCTACGTACACCTTCAGACACTTAAACATAAGCGAGTTGTACATTACAAGGCACAGTATATGCCATTAGCAACTGCTCTCACACTCCAATTTTGAACATGTAGTTCATTTATTCTACGGATTCTCACGAAATCTCTCAGCAGGGCGAAACTAAGAACACAACACGTGATGTAAATATGAAATGAGTAGATGAGGGTACTTTTCGCAGGTTTTTACATTACGGTACGTTCTCATTTCAGTCGCTGAAGGAGCATGGGAATGATGTGTGTACATTTATGCACGAGATATACACACTCGATGCGATGGGGATAGTTTCTGCCGGGAAAGGTTGTTTCCTATATATCTCACTTATTTTATAAGGTTTTCGTTAGAATAAGTACTTTTCTATAAGAGATTTGCTAGTCTTCTCGGCATATCATTTGTATTCTCCTACAAGTCAAACAAGTATGTGGATTGTACGAGTAAATAATAGATTTCAGCTATCAGTCGTCCTTTTTAAATTTTATTGGCAGATCTAGATTGCAGCTAGAAACTAGCCATTCTCAATGCACTATCATTTTTGATCAATGCATGTAATGTCTGTTGGTCGGGCTTCATCCACATTTCATTGAATACTAGTAGTGTTCAATGAACTGTGGATGAAGCCCGACCAAAAACAAAAATGATAGTACATTGAGAATGGCTAGTTTCTAGCTGAAATCTAGATCTGCGAATAAAATTTAAAAAGGACGACTGGTAGATGAAATCTCTTATTTACAAGTCAATATAACAGTCGCTGCGTGCAACAGCCTTCTGAACGGAAGGTAATGTGATGAAGTATGTGGGTATTCGTGTATTCTTTGATTATCTACGCCTCATGTGCAACTTGATATGGACCGCGTACACCCGAAAAATATTCCGTATTTGTACGAAATGAGCGCCTGCAGGTGCGAATTATTAAGGGCATAGTCTATACTTTTACTTTTCGTGAAGCGCACAAATACACATGGCTCTGCATTAAGAGCAGGCTGATATATTGTTCGGATCTGCTTTGATATTACTGTAATTGTTACTGAATCGAATCTCCTTATACCTGCCTTTATCGTCTGCATAAAGTCCGAGTTTGCAACAAAACTATCAGCTAAGTAGCTAGTTACGTATGCTTACAAAAACGTACGGGATATTCACAGCACGCTCTGCGTTAGAAGGTTGTAACAACGCGTTTCAAGCAGTTCTGGTCTACAGCATCTCCGCTGGTGTTCATCGCGGTGGTGATACGAGTAGCAATGGTAGTACAAAACTTCCATCGCAGAACGAAGTACTACGTCTGTGCCTGTGTTCTTCAAGGAAAACAGCCCCGTACTGGTCCCGTATCTGGTAAGAAGACACTTAATACGTATTCACTCTCACTATTTGTAGCGTCAGACACGTGTTCATCAGCAGGACCCGGAAATCTGCAGAGTGCAGCGAGGCAGCAGACTAGGTTTTGCCGCTGGCACGCAGTGTACGACAGGCGAAGATCTGAAGATCGACACACGTGGCCGGAACCGCTCACGGCTCGAACAAAGGAACGAATTTCCTACGGTGCCGCCGCTGGCACTCGTACACGAACGCACAGAGTTTTGGCGCGGGGCTGCCCTGGCCGGCGCTCAGCGCATGCATTTAAACGCGCGGCACCGGACGCACTCACCTGGCGGGTCCGTGCGGCGCGCCGGAGTCCGGAGCCACGTGCGCCACTGGCGCCCGCTGCGGCGGCGGCGCTCAACTGACGCGGTGGCCATTGATGCGGCCGCGACACCCGCCGGCCGGCCGAGGAGTGGGGACGCGTTACGTGGCTGCCAGCGCGGGGGGGCGCGGGGCGGGAGCCGCAGCGCTCCGGCCGCCCATGTGGACGCCACCTGCACCTCTGCGCCGCTAGTTCGCACTGCGGTGCACTTCCATAACCTACTTACACTGACGTCACAAAAGTCGTGGGATACCTCCTGATGTCGTGTGTGACCTCCTTTTGCCCGACATAGTGCATCGACTCGACGTAGCACGGATTCAAGTCGTTGGACGCCGCTGGTGAAACATTGAGCCGTGCTGCCTCTTTAGCCGTTCATAACTGCGAAACCCCCTCATGGACGTTGCCGTTGGTGGGGAGGCTTACGTGCCTCAACGATACAGATAGCCGTACCGTAGGTGCAACCACAACGGAGGGGTATCTATTGAGAGGCCAGACAGACGTGTGTTTCCTGAAGAGGGGCAGAGGCCTTTTCAGTAGTTGCAGGGGCAACAGTCTGGATGATTGACTGACCTGGCCTTCTAACACTAACCAACACGGCCTTGCTGTGCTCGTACTGCGAACAGCTGAAAGCAAGGGGAAACTACGGCCGTAATTTTTCCCGAGAGCATGCAGCTTTACTGTATGATTAAATGATGATGGCGTCCTCTTGGGTAAAATATTCCGGAGGTAAAATAGTCCCCCATTCGGATCTCTGGGCGGGGACTACTCAAGAGGACGTCGTTATCAGGAGAAAGAAAACTGGCGTTCTACGGATCGGAGCGTGGAATGTCAGATCCCTTAATCGGGCAGGTAGGTTAGAAAAATTGAAAAGGGAAATGGATAGGTTAAAGTTAGATATAGTGGGAATTAGTGAAGTTCGGTGGCAGGAGGAACAAGTCTTCTGTTCAGTTGAATACAGGGTTATAAATACAAAATCAAATAGGGGAAATGCAGGAGTAGGTATAATAATGAATAAAAAATAGGAGTGCGGGTAAGCTACTATAAACAGCACAGTGGACGCATCGTTGTGGCCAAGATAGACACGAAGCCCACGCCTACTACAGTAGTACAAGTTTATATGCCAACTAGCTCTGCAGATGATGAAGAAATTCATGAAATGTATGATAAGATGAAAGAAATTATTCAGGTAGTGAAGGGAGACGAAAATTTAATAGTCATCGGTGACTGGAATTCGACAGTAGGAAAAGGAAGAGAAGGAAACGTAGTAGGTGAATATGGATTGCGGCTAAGAAATGAAAGAGGAAGCCGCCTGTTAGAATTTTGCACAGAACATAACTTAATCATAGCTAACACTTGATTCAAGAATCATGAAAGAAGGATGTATACGTGGAAGAACCCTAGAGATACTAGAAGGTTTCGGATAGATTATATAATGGTAAGACAGAGGTTTAGGAACCAGGTTTTAAATTGTAAGACATTTCCAGGGACAGATGTGGACTCTGACCACAATCTATTGGTTATGAACTGTAGATTAAAACTGAAGAAACTGCAAAAAGGTGGGAATTTAAGGAGATGGGTCCTGGATAAACTGAAAGAACCAGAGGCTGTACAGAGTTTCTGGGAGAGCATAAGAGAACAATTGACAGGAATGGGGGAAAGAAATACATTAGAAGAAGAATGGGTAGCTTTGAGGAATGTAATAGTGAAGGCAGCAGAGGATCAAGTAGCTCAAAAGACGAGGGCTAGTAGAAATCCTTGGGTAACAGAAGAGATACTGAATTTAATTGATGAAAGGAGAAAATACAAAAATGCAGTAAGTGAAGCAGGCGAAAAGGAATACAAACGTCTCAAAAATGAGATCGACAGGAAGTGCAAAATGGCTAAGCAGGGACGGCTAAGGGCAACTGTAAGGATGTAGAGGCTTATCTCACGAGGGGTAAGATAGATACTGCCTACAGGAAAATTAAAGAGACCTTTGGAGAAAAGATAACCACTTCCATGAATATCAAGAGCTCAGATGGAAACCTAGTTCTAAGCAAAGAAGGGAAAGCAGAAAGGTGGTGGTTGTTGGGATGTTTAAGGGGGACTAAACAGCGAAGGTCATCAGTCCCCCAAGCAGAAAGGTGGAAGGAGTATATAGAGCGTCTATACAGGGGCGATATTCTTGAGGACAATATTATGGAAATGGAAGAGGATGTAGATGAAGATGAAATGGGGGATATGATGCTGCATGAAGAGTTTGACAGAGCACTGAAAGACCTAAGTCGAAACAAGGCCACGGGAGTAGACAACATTCCATTAGAACTACTGAAAGTCTTGGGAGAGCCAGTCCTGACAAAACTCTACCATCTGGTGAACAAGATGTATGAGACAGACGAAATTCTCTCAGACTTCAAGAAGAATGTAATAATTCCAATCCCAAAGAAAGCAGGTGTTCACAGATGTGAAAATTAGCGAACTATCAGTTTAATAAGTCACAGCTGCAAAATAATAATGCGAATTCTTTACAGACGAATGGAAAAACTGGTAGAAGCTGACCTCGAGGAAGATCAGTTTGGATTCCGTAGAAATGTTGGAACACGTGAGGCAATACTAACCCTACGACTTATCTTAGAAGAAAGATTAAGGAAAGGCAAACCTACGTTTCTAGCATTTGTAGACTTAGAGAAAGCTTTTGACAATGTTGACTGGAATACTCTCTTTCAAATTCTGAAGGTGGCAGGGGTAAAATACAGGGAGCGAAAGGCTATTTACAATTTGCACAGAAACCAGATGCCAGTTATAAGAGTCGAGGGACATGAAAGGGAAGCAGTGGTTGGGAAGGGAGCGAGACAGGGTTGTAGCCTATTCCCGATGTTATTCAATCTGTATATTGAGCAAGCAGTGAAGGAAACAAAAGAGAAATTCGGAGTAGGTATTAAAATCCATGGAGAAGAAATAAAAACTTTGAGGTTCGCCGATGACATTGTAATTCTGTCAGAGACAGCAAAGGACTTCGAAGAGCAGTTGAATGGAATGGACAGTGTCTTGAAAGAAGGATATAAGATGAACATCAACAAAAGCAAAACGATGATAATGGAATGTAGTCGAATTAAATCGGGTGATGCTGCGGGAATTAGATTAGGGAATGAGACGCTTAAAGTAGTACAGGAGTTTTGCTATTTTGGGAGCAAAATAACTGATGATGGTCGAAGTAGAGAGGTTATAAAATGTAGACTGGCAATGGCAAGGAAAGCGTTTCTGAAGAAAAGAAATTTGTTAACATCGAGTATAGATTTAAGTGTCAGGAAGTCGTTTCTGAAAGTATTTGTATGGAGTGTAGCCATGTATGAACGATAAATAGTGTAGTCGAGAAGAGAATAGAAGCTTTCGAAATGTGGTGCTACAGAAGAATGCTGAAGATTAGATGGGTAGATCACTTAAATAATGAGGAGGTATTGACTAGAATTGGGGAGAAGAGAAATTTGTGGCACAACTTGACTAGAAGAAGGGATCGGTTGGTACGACATGTTCTGAGGCATCAAGGGATCACCAATTTAGTACTGGAGGGCAGCGTGGAGGGTAAAAATCGTAGAGGGAGACCAAGAGATGAATACACTAAGCAGATTCAGAAGAATGTAGGTTGCAGTAGGTATTGGGAGATGAACAAGCTTGCAAAGGATAGAGTAGGATGGAGAGCTGCATCAAACCAGTCTCTGGACTGAAGACCACAACAACAACAACAACATGTTAACCGATACGTTCGTCGTACGTCTCACATTGATTTCTGCGGTTATTTCACGCAGTTTTGCTTGCCTGTTAGCACTGACAACTCGACTCAAACGCCGCTGCTCTTGGTCGTTAGGTTATGGCCGTCGGCCACTGCGTTGTCTGTGGTGAGAGATATATGTGAAATTCGGTATTCTCGGCACACTCTTGACACTTTGGATCTCCGAATATTGAATTCCCTAATGATTTGCGAAATAGAATATCCCATGCATGTAGCTCCGAGTACCGCCCCACGTTCAAAGTGCGGCCTTGCGGTCGTAATCACACCGGAAATCTTTTCACATGAATCATCTGAGTACAAATGACAGCTTCGCTAACGTATTGCTTCTTTATACAGGATACTACCGCCACCTGTATATGCGTACATCGCTATCCCACGACTTTTGTCACCTCGGTCTACAAGACATGAGCTTAAGATGGTAGATAAGGGTGGAAATTATTCGTGCTACAAACAGCGTGCAGAATGACCTGTAGGTGGCAGCATAGTGCAGATGCCCACGTACCGTCGCAGTATCAGTATAAAGATGGCCGCCCCACTTGCGACTTGCACCAGGAAAGAGCAGCGTTCTGTTATTCGGTTTTTCCGTAGTGAAGGTGTGAAATCTATTGAAATTCATCGACGAATGAAGGTTCAGTACGGTGATGCAAGTTTGTCACAGCAGCTAGTCTACGAATGGAGTAGGAAGTTCGCAAATGGTGTGACTTCAGTGGAAATTGTTCCTCGTTCAGGTCAGGCACGAGTTGTGACTCCACAGAACATCGCAGCAGTTGAAGCCATAGTGAAGGAAAACCGCCGAGTGACACTGAATGACATTGCAGCATGTTTACAGATTAGTCATAGATCAGCACACCACATTGTGCATGATGTGCTCCAGTTTCACAGTGTCTGCAAGATGGGTGCCACGGCAGCTGACTCCTGAAATGAGAGAACGACGTGTTGATGCTTGTGATGAATTTCTTCGCCGCTTTGAACGAGAAGGTGGTGGCTTCCTTGCAAGAATCGTTACTGGGGACGAAACCTGGGTTCACTTCCACAAACCGGAAACGAAGAGAGCGAGCAAGGATGGCGCCATTCTTCATCACCAAAACCAAAGAAGTTTCGAACAGAACCATCAGCAGGGAAGGTTATGCTGACTCTCTTTTGGGACGAAAAAGGCGTCATTTTGGAGCATTACATGCCTAGAGGGACCACTGTCACCAGTGCATCATACATAGATCTCCCAAAAAATCATCTGCTGCCTGCTAACAAATCAAAGCGACGTGGATTGCTGTCAGCAGGTGTCCTTTTGCAACATGACAATGCAAGGCCCCACACTGTCCGTACAACAGTTGCAACAATCACAGACCTGCATTTTGAGTGTCTTCCACATCCACCATACTCACTAGACCTTGCCTCAAGTGATTTCCATATGTCTGGACCACTCAAAGACGCAATAGGAGGAAAGAAGTTACGTTCTGATGAAGAGGTACGCCACGCAGTGCACGAGTGGTTGCGCGGACTACCAAAAGAATTTTTTCCTAAAGGAATTCATGCACTTTGTAAGTGCTGGAGGACTTTTTAATGAAATTTCATTAAAAAGAAAAAGAAAATAATGATCATCAACAGTTACCTTTTCTTTAAATATTTGTTTTTTAGTTAATTACGCCTTTCTTTCCTTCTGTAAATACGAACTTTGTTGTAGGACCTCTTATTTACGTGTGGTAATAAAAATTCATTTACACAGAATTAAGTACATTTAAAATTACGTGAATTCATATTAACTGATTAAGAATATTTAGTTGAGAATTAAATCCTTTATATAATTCGGCCTTGGCACACATTTTCTAAATGCAGTGGTTTTTTTTAAAAATATTTACTGAATTCTTTCCCGGCGTTAGCTATGGAACACAAGACTGTCTCTATTAGCAGAAAATGGTTAAATATTGCCAAGCCGACGTTTAATTATCACTGATAAAACACACTTCACTATACATCTAAGTTATTTGAAAGAACCAAAATTGTTAAATTTCAACGTTAACTATCCGCCTATGAATGCACACATGTGAAACTAGTAATAAATTCCGTCAGTCTCAGGATCGCTGTAAAAGAAAAACATTTTCTTAATTCACTGCTAATTTTTATCTGCTCCCGATTTACGGGTTTGGTTAATTTTTCCTAGCGGAACAATTTTTTAAATGTGCCGCCGCTGCAAATCGTTCGGTCGCGGCACAGCCCAGCAACACCGCTAAAAATGCTGAAAATTCTTTAAAGAAATATTATAGATGACATGGGCAAGCTAATTTACATTAATAATACACACTTTTGATAAATTATAATGTATTTAGACCACAACAATAATTCAACTTACATTAGTTTGTAATTTCTCCTCTAATGGCGGCTAAATATAGATACAGACAAAATGCTACGTCACAGGTTCCTCTCACTTTCAGCTCTACAGGAAGACGACAAAGAATACACACTACGTGGTGGTTTTTATACTACTGCTGACCATTAACATCTCTTTGTAATCTTACAACATTATTTTCCTCTGTGGCTGAATTTTACATTTTTGTTATCGCAGATATTGACACATTTCGCAATTACATTATGAGTATAGAAATATTACCATCCTAAATACATCGAGAATATTACTACAGAAAATATTACAATAATAACGAATGTCCTTTACACAAAATTAAATAATAATTTTTTGTTAAATAATTACATTATATACAAATTGCTTCATAGCGGCGTATATGGTACAATTAAATTTTAGTTTACTAATAGTGTGAGTTTGCCAGGGAACGTTACAACTTCATTGAGCGTGGGGGAGTTTATGTTGAAAAGTGATACAGCTTTGTACCACATCTGCACAATAAATAATAAATAATATTTAATAATAATATAATATAATAATATAATATAATAATATAAATAATAAATAATATTTAAAAAAATATTTAAGGTTTGCATTTGACTCACCCTCGTATAATATTTACCGACGGAATAGAGGTCCTGTTAATTTCGGATAGTGTCGCAGAGGGCATTATCATCAACCAAAATACTATTATTAGTAAGTTTTCTCTTCGTAACATGATTCGTTTCTAGTACACAATCTGCTCTGCTTGTACCGCGTCTGCTTAACTTGTCGTTTCACTTGTTTTTCGTATGAAGTAAAACGTGAGTGCTCGAAAATTACAAACAAACGTATTTATACTTACAGAAAAGATTTGAAATGTAATGGCTCAAATGGTTCAAATGGCTCTGAGCACTATGGGACGTAACATCTGAGGTCATCAGTCCCCAAGAACGTAGAACTACTTAAACCTAAGGACATCACACCCATCCATGCCCGAGGCAGGATTCGAACCTGCGACCGTAGCGGCGGCGCGGTGCAAGACTGTAGCGCCTAGAACCGCTCGGCCACTACGGCCGGCTGAAATGTAATCCCAATCGTGCAATAGATGTATCAATTGGTAAGCGGAAACCAGTTAATCGACATCGGTGAAAAAAAAAGCCCAAGGTTTGTTCAATTTCAATATTAAAAAAGGCAAATTGAAACTTTAAACGCCTTTTTTTCAAAACAGTGTTTTTCAAGTTGGCAGGATTTATAACTCATAAAATATACATGCAATTACATTATAACTTTTTGTAATTTGTGAGTCGGCGTTTTTCCTATGTAGTACATAGGATTTTTGTGATATATTTCACTTTCGATTTTTGGTGCACTTTTTTATAACGCTTTTCTTTGTCGAACAAATTGATTTTAATTTCAGAGTGCCGCCATTTTTAGAAAGCATTTTGTAAATAAACCTACCCACTACATTAGCCAAAATCGCCAGTTTCACAGCAGTTTCTGAAATTTTGTTCAAGGTTGAAAATTGTGACGTTCAGAGGTCCCACCAACCGGCTTTCGACGTTATGCAATGTCCTCTGGGTGCAAGATTTTTATTTAAATAAATATTTAGTTCAATCTTACGGGGTGTAAATAAAGGTGTTAAGTCACTTTTGTAATTTGTTTGTAGTTTTATTGAAAAAAAAAATCATAAATATCTGTTCCAAAATCTAGCGTCACCCTGATCTACCCCCCTTAAAACCTGCGCCGCTTCGGAGGGTAGACTTGGAAGTGACGTGTTTGTGACCGTCAACACATTTCGAGTAAGCTGAGCCAACACTGACACCACCTTCTGCCGTAGTTGAGTGGACCCTCGGAAATCGCAGAAACAACAGCTAAACATCTCTCCTCGCGGAACTCTAAGCTGTAGTCTCACGTTCCTGCCCATCCACACCCTCGGAAGACATATTCTGAAATAAACAGCCAAATATTTGTGACAAGCATGGAATACAAATGTCATTACTGCTCATTTCACTCACAGCAATTTAAGCTGTGCTCTTAAATTCCTGCCTTGTCACACCCTCGGAAGTCGCGACGTATTCGGGAAAGGCGGCGAGATATTTGTGACGAGGAAGAGTGCATTCGTCATTGCTTATCTTTTCACTTGTAGCAATTTCATCTTTCCTCTTCTAATCAGACAAAAGTCACAAAATCGAAGACATTTGTGGTCACTGACGTGAACAGTGAATCGTTCACTAAATATTTCATGCATATAGTGTAAATCACGCAACAACAATAGTGTAAACTCTTATTCTGCGCGATCCCTCGAAGTTAAAAACAAAGTGAGGAGGAGATTAGTGTTTAACGTCTCTTCGACAGCGTGGTATCAGAGACGGTGCATGATGTCGGATTAGGGAAAGATGGAGAAGCAAAGCGGCCTTTCACTTTCAAAGAAACCATCCCGGCATTTGCTTTAAGAGATTTAGGAAAATCACGGAAGAATAAATACACTGCGGAGCGGGCCTCGAACTGCATATGTATCGATATTGTTATTAATTGGTTACCTACGTAAGTTAGTACGTTATGGGCTCCCGGTAGTCTAGCTATAGTAAAGAGACGCGAAGTTGGCCGCCGGTTGCCAAATACTGATCGTTAAATGTCTACAGGTATCTGTTTCAGATTGATGCCAACCTCAGCGACCGCAAAGCAGTGACACTGTAATTGCGTGACGAGGTGTTGTTGAGTTTTCTGTGTGAGCGGGTGATTAATCGACTAATAACAGTAACTGTACATATATTTATATACATTATGTGGGATGACACACAATCAAAAAGTTCACTAAGTGTTTCGAATGTCGTTTTTAGGATTCGATACCTCAACCGATAAAAAGTTCCGCTTTCTGGCCATAGACCGACGAATCGGGCCCGACTCACCACCGTGTTGTCATCTGTCAAAGGCATCACTGCATGCGGTATGCAGGGGCATGTAGTCAGCACGTCACTCTCCCGGTCGCTGTAGAGTTTCTTGACCTTGGAGCCGCCTGTTATCGGCCGAGTAGCTGCGCAACTGGCCTCTGAAGTGGGGGCGACATGATTTTGTTATCTTTTTTAAAATTTGTATAAATAATGGTAACTCCTTGAGGATATGTGGAGAGGGCGGCAGACCGAATGGCTGTTATTGTTACGTTCACTTGTAACACTACTAATTCTCGTTAATGTCTTGTAATGTCCGCGGAAGTCATCGCTTTACCTCGTTTCTCCTTAGTAGTGACAGGTCAGGAATCTTCTTCTGTGCCTTTCCTCTTACTAAATAGATAAATTTCTTCACGCTGTTGCGTCGGTAAGGCATCGTCTTCGTGGTATAAGATTTTCGTGGTAGGAATCTTAATAGGTGTAGTTTTTTTCTCCTAAAAGCTGCAACCCTGTCCAGACTTTTAATAAACACGGTATTGAATACGTTTTTATAGAAGTTTACATTTTTTCCTTCACACAAACGATGGAGAGTCTCTGTAAGTTGTTGTTGTGGTCTTCAGTCCTGAGACTGGATTGATGCATTTCTCCATGCTACTCTATCCTGTGCAAGCTACTTCATCTCCCAGTACCTACTGCAGCCTACATCCTTCTGAATCTGCTTAGTGTATTCATCGCTTGGTCTCCCTCTATGATTTTTACCCTCCACGCTGCCCTCCAATGCTAACTTTGTGATACCTTGATGCCTCAGAACATGTCCTACCAACCGGTCCCTTCTTCTTGTCAAGTTGTGCCTCAAACTCCTCTTCTCTCCAATTCTATTCAATGCCTTCTCATTAGTTATGTAATCTACCCATCTAATCTTCAGCATTCTTCTGTAGCATCACACTTCGAAAGCTTCTATTCCCTTCTTGTCCAAACTATTTATCGTCCATGTTTCACTTCATACATGGCTACACTCCATACAAATACTTTCAGAAACGACTTCCTGACACTTAAATCAATACTCGATGTTAAAAATTTCTCTTCTTCAGAAACGCTTTCCTTGCCATTGCCAGTCTACATTTTATATCTTCTCTACTTCGACCATCATTAGTTATTTTGCTCCCCAAATAGCAAAACTCCTTTACTACTTTAAGTGTCTCATTTCCTAATCTAATTCCCTCAGCATCACCCGACTTAATTCGACTACATTCCATTATCCTCGTTTTGCTTTTGTTGATGTTCATCTTATATCCTCCTTTCAAGACACTATCCATTCCGTTCAACTGCTCTTCCAAGTCCTTTGCTGTCTCTGACAGAATTACAATGTCATCGGCGAACCTCAAAGTTTTTATTTCTTCTCCATGGATTTTAATACCTACCCCGAATTTTTCTTTTGTTTCCTTCACTGCTTGCTCAATATACAGATTGAATAACATCGGGGAGAGGCTCCCCCCCCCCCCCCTTTCTCTCTCCCTTCCCAACCAGTGCTTCCCTTTCATGCCCCTCGACTCTTATAACTGGCATCTGGTTTCTGTACAAATTGTAAATAGCCTTTTGCTCCCTGTATTTTACCCCTGCCACCTTTAGAATTTGAAAGAGAGTATTCCAGTCAACATCGTCAAAAGCTTTCTTTAAGTCTACAAATGCTAGAAACGTAGGTTTGCCTTTCCTTAATCTATTTTCTAAGATAAGTCGTAAGATCAGTATTGCCTCACGTGTTCCAATATTTCTACGGAATCCTAACTGATCTTCCTCGAGGTCGGCTTCTACCAGTTTTTCCATTCGTCTGTAAATAATTCGCGTTAGTATTTTGCAGCTGTGACTTATTAAACTGATAATTCGGTAATTTTCGCATCTGTCAAGACCTGCTTTCTTTGGGATTGGAATTATTATATTCTTCTTGAAGTCTGAGGGTATTTCACCTGTCTCATACATCTTGCTCACCAGATGGTAGAGTTTTGTCAGGGCTGGCTCTCCCAAGGCCGTCAGTAGTTGCCCTTGTCTATAAATATTTTTTTTTCTTACAGAGCAGGAAAACTATACACTTTAGAAGCTCTTAATGAGATTTATTGGATTCTTGGCTTCGGCCGTTAGTTGCTGGGTGCATATTAACGCAAAATACGGCTGGGAACCGCGAGCCCCACCATCACTTGATGCGACCCCCGAACCCCAGTTAGACGACCAATGACACAAACGCTCTCAGAAGCCTTACAGTTACATTTGCTCGTTACGCTGGGTGCACTGAAGCAAAACGACTCATTCCTGTGGGAACGCTTCGTTATATGTAAACTAGCTGACAAATTCGGCATTGTGAAACCTCTTCCCGTGTCCTCTATATCTCTTTTGTTACGCAACCTTCCCTTTTACAATTATCTATGAAACCTTCCCTTAGGATTTCTACCTCTTGCTTAATAATAACAAATGAAATCTTCCCTTTGAAGTTATTGTCTTTCTCAATCTTCGCATACAAATTTAAATGCTGCTTATTAAAAGTTATTTTGTGATTATTTCGACGAAACATAGAATGTGTCGTCGTCGTGGCCCTCAGCCTGGAATAACCCAAAACTGTTCCTCACCTTTTTTACTGTTTCTGGATCGCCATCTGACTGCTACATCGAACTGCAACATGAATATACTTAATCTGTTTTACTATACTCTATTAGCTGCTGGTGGGCTGTCATAATAAGCGGCTATATTTATTACCAAAGCTGATGTTATTCTTTAATAGCAAAGCTGACGTTATTCTCTAATTAATTTGACTGGAGTTACGTAATTCACAGTTAAACCTTTTCTTGACAAAGATAAAATTTTGCGAAGCGTTACGTTGATGGTTTTTGAGATGGATTATAATCAGTATTGCAATATAGCTGGCAAAAATTAATTATATTCTGAATGAAATGATTTTACAAACGTTCAAATGGGACTTACTTTTTACAATAATCTTACAACTAGCAATGCGCAAACATACCTTCAGTAGTCATTAGTTTCTCAAAAAATTAATTCAATAATATTAGTTTCTCTTATGATAATAGTTAGCTGATGTCTCTGTACAGCTGTAAATCATAGCTAGTGGCTGGCAGGCACACCGCTCCTCTCAACCTCTCGCTTCAGACCTGCTACCGACTCGCTTCACATCTCGCTACTACTGACTTCCTACGAACGCTGAAGTGCGGTCTCTCCTGCCAACAATGCTTTCTGGTGCAGACAATCCCTGCTACCATTACAAAATGAATCAATGCGCTGTCTTTCCCGCTCTTTTCTTAAAATGTATCCATATACTGTCTCTCCCGCCCTTTTTAAAATTATATCAATGTGCGGTCTCTCGTGCCAACAATACTTTGGTGCAGACATTCCCTGCTTCCACAATTATTTTCAACATGACAAATATTAATTATTCCTACTTAATCCTATTAATAAAATATAAACATCTTTCATAAATTGTGGTTTGACAATAGACAATAGAAATATAAAAAATGGTTCAAATGGCTCTGAGCGCTATGGGACTTAACATCTGAGGTCATCAGTCCCCTAGAACGTAGAACTACTTAAACCTAACTAACCTAAGGACATCACACACGTCCATGCCCCAGGCAGGATTCGAACCTGAGACCGTAGCGGTCACGCGGCTCCAGACTGAAGCGCCCAGAACCGCACGGCCACACCGGCCGGCAATAAAAATATACACGTAAATGTTGCCAATATTCTATTAAAAAGGAAAACAAAAAAAATGAGCTGCATTTATAGTGAAGTATCGAAGAAATTTCGTTTCCGTGTACTGAAAACACCTTTGAAATTACGAAGCAGTCGTGCAAAGAAGTATCCATATGTACAAACGTATGAGTACAGTATCCGAATTCAGAAACATGATCTTAGACTGTTTCCGTACGCTGGGTGCAGCTGTTTCGTGTGTCTACGACCCTATTTTGTAAACGACCCTATGACAACGCCTCTCCATAGCTCTGTACAAGGCTATTGTTTTCGCCTACAGGTGCTTGCGCTTCGCAGCGGAAAGCTGTCAAAAGCGCTGCCAGATGTCAGGGATTTCCTTAAGTTTACTCTACTGTGGGAGTGTCTTAGTAGTAAAGAATGAAAGTATTAAACTTAATGTGTGACGCGGCAGTTTTTCACGCATCTCGTGTTTATGACGCCATCTCTCCTGAAATACGTGTGGTATCATGATATATTTGTGTAGGGGCATTTAGCGGAAAATATGGACCTTGCCTACGAAATTTATTGAGAATACAATTACTAGCACAGATGTGATACATTTAAACGTCTTAAATAATGTGGCACTTCTTCATGCACCTCACTGCTTATGACTTCATATCTGCTGAACTTGATAGGTAGATGGTTCTTACCGCCACGGCTATTGTTGCGTGGCAGTAAGGGATCTCTATACCAAGTTTGGTTGAAACTGGTCCAGTGGCTTAGGAGGAAATATGGAACACACACACACACACACACACACACACACACACACACACACACACACACATTGAAACACCGACATCTGGAGAATGTCGGCTTTGACCGGTGAATGTCACCATTCACATAGTCGCTTAGTGTATGTCCGAAATATTTGCTTAATACCCTTATTTCTGACTTACACCGGTAAATGTTCACATTCACCATGCACTAATGGTGAATGTTGAACATGATGGAGATTCATATTTTCTTCTCCGTAATTCAGTCGCTATAAAACGTCACAAGGGTGACGTAACTTTTTCGCCTCCTTTCTGAAAGGAATGACCAAGAATTTAAAATACACAGTACACTCTACATGAGAAAAGAAAATAATAGTTATAAAAAAATTGCTTACTTATGTGATTCAAATCTTATTTATTGCAGCAACTTTAACTACTATGACACTGTGAATTGCACAAGAGTCCCTTGCTTTTACAACTGCATTTATTTCTGGAACACTTCCTTTTGCAATGACAGCGTGTATAGCCTTGTACCCGCTTCTCGAATTAACTGCAGCTGCTTCTCTCAGCGACATTTCTTGAAAAGAAATCTCATCTATGGAAAGTAACTTTTCCTTACAAATTACGAACTGATTACGTGTGTAAAGCTGCTTGAGGGTACCATTTTCATTTGCCAGTTTATAGAAGTCGGAGTCTTCTATTCCAACAACAACCGCTAACGCATTTCGGCTATCTGTAAGACCACGGTCGACTTCAGGGACTTGTATTCGTACATTATCACCAATTTGAGAAGGAGGAAATTGTTTTTGTGAGGTTCGTAACATCTTCGTTGCTTGCAGTAGAAGATTTTCTTTCGCGGCCGCTCTTTTTGAAGAAATCAACTCGTATTTTTCAGACAGAATTTGATGTGAAGACGTTGGAGGTTTTAGGTCCTCTTCAATATTTTTCTTTGGAATATGGTTTTCGGTATGACCACCTCTCAAATTTTTTTTATAAGCATTAACAGACTCTTCAAGCTGTTCTTCGGTTTCAGAAGTATTGGCAATTTCTTCGAGTTGTTCTTCAGTTTCAATACTTGCGATTTGTTGGCCAGGCAAAAAAGACGATGCTATGCCTGTTTTTGCTTTAACGCCAAACATGGCTTCATAAGGACTTTGGCGTATTCCTTCGTGGTACGTAGTGTTCTTGTCAAACTGAACAAAGGATAAACCATCTCACCATTTATCTGTATCGTTATCGTTCATCCATGCAGTTAGCATATTCTGTATATCCTGATTGGCCCTTTCAACTGAGCCTTGTGTTTGACTGTGACGAGGCTTTCCATGAACTATTGTAACATCTTTCCACATAACGCATATTTCGGATATGAGTTAATTACTAAATTCTCTACCATTATCTGATTTCAATATTGCTGGTGCACCAAATGTTAAAAATATTGAAAGAAGGTGATGCTCAACTTCTTCAGCTCTTTTAGTTTTCAAAGGTCGTAACTGGACAAACTTAGTTAAATGATCTTCATACAACATTATGAACTTATATTCTCCATCTCTGTTTGACTGCAGATAAATCAGATCAACTTGACATCTTGAGTTTAATTCAGAACTGACCATTGGCTCCACAACAATACCTTTCTTAGGTGCACTGTGTTTCACTTGACACTGTTTTCATAAATTTAAATACAACATTAAAACTTCATACGTAATATTTTTGTATTTAGCTTGCAACTCTTTAAGCATACGTGTTCTTCCTCCGTGGCCTATTCATTGGTAACATAATACTGTATGTTCGTTTCCCCTGGTTTTAATGGTACAATTACCTTCTACACCTACATCTACATCCATACTCCGCAAGCCACCTGACGGTGTGTGGCGGAGGGTACCTTGAGTACCTCTATCGGATCTCCCTTCTATTCCAGTCTCATATTGTTCGTGGAAAGAAGGATTGTCGGTATGCTTCTGTGTGGGCTCTAATCTCGCTGATTTTATCCTCATGGTCTCTTCGCGAGATATACGTAGGAGGGAGCAATATACTGCTTGACTCTTCGGTGAAGGTATGTTCTCGAAACATCAACAAAAGCCCGTACCGAGTTACTGAGCGTCTCTCCTGCAGAGTCTTCCACTGGAGTTTATCTATCATCTCCGCAACGCTTTCGCGATTACTAAATGATCCTGTAACGAAACGCGCTGCTCTCCGTTGAATCTTCTCTATCTCTTCTGTCAACCCTATCTGATACGGATCCCACACTGCTGAGCAGTATTGAAGCAGTGGGCGAAGAAGCGTACTGTAACCTACCTCCTTTGTTTTCGGATTGCATTTCCTTAGGATTCTTCCAATGAATCTCAGTCTGGCATCTGTTTTACCGACGATCAACTTTATATGATCATTCCATTTTAAATCACTTCTAATGCGTACTCCCAGATAATTTATGGAATTAACTGCTTCCAGTTTGTAGCTAAATGATAAGGGATCTATCTTTCTATGTATTCACAGCACATTACACTTGTCTACATTGAGATTCAATTGCCATTCCCTGCACCATGCGTCAATTCGCTGCAGATCCTCCTGCATTTCAGTACAATTTTCCATTGTTACAACCTCTCGATACACCACAGCATCATCTGCAAAAAGCCTCAGTGAACTTCCAATGTCATCCACAAGGTCATTTATGTATATTGTGAATAGCAACGGTCCTATGACACTCCCCTGCGGCACACCTGAAATTACTCTTACTTCGGAAGACTACTCTCCATTGAGAATGACATGCTGCGTTCTGTTATCTAGGAACTCTTCAATCCAATCACACAATTGGTCTGATAGTCCATATGCTCTTACTTTGTTCATTAAACGACTGTGGGGAACTGTATTGAACGCCTTACGGAAGTCAAGAAACACGGCATCTACCTGTGAACCCGTGTCTATGGCCCTCTGAGTCTCGTGGACGAATAGCGCGAGCTTGGTTTCTTACGACCGTCTTTTTCGAAACCCATGCTGATTCCTACAGAGTAGATTTCTAGTCTCCAGAAAAGTCATTATACTCGAACATAATACGTGTTCCAAAATTCTACAACTGATCGACGTTAGAGATATAGGTCTATAGTTCTGCACATCTGTTCGACGTCCCTTCTTGAAAACGGGGTTGACCTGTGTCCTTTTCCAATCCTTTGGAACGCTACGCTCTTTTAGAGACCTACGGTACACCGCTGCAAGAAGGGGGGCAAGTTCCTTCGTGTAGTCTGTGTAAAATCGAACTGGTATCCCATCAGGTCCAGCGGCCTTTCCTCTTTTGAGCGATTTTAATTGTTTCTCCATCCCTCTGTCGTCTATTTCGATATCTACCATTTTGTCATCTGTGCGACAATCTAGAGAAGGAACTACAGTGCAGTCTTCCTCTGTGAAACAGCTTTGGAAAAAGACATTTAGTATTTCGGTTTTTAGTCTGTAACCCTCTGTTTCAGTACCATTTTGGTCACAGAGTGTCTGGACATTTTGTTTTGATCCACCTACCGCTTTCAAATAAGACCAAAATTTCTTAGGATTTTCTGCCAAGTCAGTACATAGAACTTTACTTTCGAATTCATTGAACGCCTCTCGCATACCCCTCCTCACACTACATTTCGCTTGGCGTAATTTTTGTTTGTCTGCAAGGCTTTGGCTATGTTTATGTTTGCTGTGAAGTTCCCCTTGCTTCCGCAGCAGTTTTATAACTCGGTTGTTGTACCACGGTGGCTCTTTTCTATCTCTTACGATCTTGCTTGGCACATACTCATCTAACGCATATTGTACGATGATTTTGAACTTTGTCCACTGATCCTCAACACTATCTGTACTTGAGATAAAACTTTTGCGTTGAGCCGTCAGGTACTCTGTAATCTGCTTTTTGTCACTTTTGCTAAACAGAAAAATCTTCCTACCTTTTTTAATATTTCTATTTACGGCTGAAATCATCGATGCAGTGACCACTTTATGATCGCTGATTCCCTGTTCTGCGTTAACTGTTTCAAATAGTTCGGGTCTGTTTGTCACCAGAAGGTCTAATATGCTATCGCCACGAGTCGGTTCTCAGTTTAACTGCTCAAGGTAGTTTTCAGATAAAGCACTTAAAAAAATTTCACTGGGTTCTTTGTCCCTGCCACCCGTTATGAACGTTTGAGTCTCCCAGTCTATATCGGCAAATTAAAATCTCCACCCAGAACTATAACATGGTGGGGAAATCTACTCGAAATATTTTCCAAATTATCCTTCAGATGCTCAGCCTCAACAGCTGCTGAGCCAGGGGGCCTATAGAGACATCCAATTACCATGTATGAGCCTGCTTTAACCGTGACCTTCACCCAAATTATTTCACATTTCGGATCCCCGTCAATTTCTTTCGATACTATTGCACTTCTTATCGCTATAAACACGCCTCCCCCTTCACTGTCCAGCCTGTCTCTGCGGTATACATTCCAATCTGAGTTTAGGATTTCATTACTGTTTAGGTCTGGTTTCAGCCAACGTTCTGTCCCTAGTACTATATGGGCATTGTGACCGTTTATTAATGAGAGCAGCTCTGGGACCTTTCTGTAGACGCTCCTGCAGTTCACTATTAGCTCATTAATATTGTTATTCCCTGTTGCATTTTGCCTGTTCCTACCTTGCCGCGTCTCAGGATGCGTCTTTTCGGGCCTAGGGAGGGAATTCTCTAACCTAAAAAACCCACATGTGCACTCCACACGTACTCCGCTACCCTTGTAGCCGCTTCCGGCGTGTAGTGCACGCCTGACCTATTCAGGGGGACCTTATATTTCTCCACCCGATAGCGGAGGTCGAGAAATTTGCACCCCAGATCTCCGCAGAATAGTCTGAGCATCTGGTTTAAGCCTTCTACTCGGCTCCAAACCAGAGGACCTCGATCGGTTCTGGGAACGATATTGCAGATAGATAGCTCAGATTTCACCCCGCGAGCGAGGCTTTCCGCCTTCACCAATTCCGCCAACCTCCTGTACGAACTGAGGATGACCTCTGAACCCAGACGGCAGGAATCATTGGTGTCGACATGAGCAACAATTTGCACCCAGGGCTCTCTATCGCCGCCGGCAGGGCCTCCTCCACGTCTCGTATGAGACCCCCCGGCAAGCAGACAGAGTGAACACTGGCCTTCTTCCCCGACCTTTCCGCTATTTCCCTAAGGGGCTCCATCACCCGCCTAACGTTGGAGCTCCAAAAACTAAATAAACCCCTCCCCCCGTGTGCCTGCTCGGACCTTGCTGAAGGAGCGGCCACATGTCCACTCACAGGCAGAGCGGGTGATGCCACACGGCCAGCCTCCACATTGACCCTCCGCCTCGTGTGCCGCGAACGCCGCTGAAGCCGCCACTCCCGTTGGGGAGAAGGTGGCCCAACCGCGCCCGGTACCCGCGAAGATGTCTCGACAGCAGGGACAGTGGGTGAAGCATGTAACACCTGGGGTGTACCATGCGACGCACCGGACTCCCCACTGCCGCTACACTCCGAGGCAGCAGCCTGAAGACGTCTGACCGCGGCCATCAACACGTTCAGCTGTTCGCGAACAGTGGTCAGCTCCTCCTGCGTCCTTCTCTTCATCATTAATTTTTGAAACATCAAAACGTTTTAATCGTTTGTAATCCAAAGGTGTGTTGCATTTAATTTTAGCAGAAACCATTTTACAATACCTTTCTTGAGCCAGTCGCTTGTTTTTGACTCTTCTGTTTTGGGCCTCCACCAGAGCATATCTGTGATTGTCGAAACACACACACCGCAGAGGGTCAGAATGTACAATAATGTAATGAAATATTCGATCTTTCACCGACGTATTTGGTATCTGTTTACATTCACCAGTGAAAGTCGACATTTTCCAATTTCGGTCATTCGCAGTATGGCATTGGTGGCCGGGAGACCCCTCGCGGGGCGGTTCGGCCGCCGCTCCACAAGTTCTTTAATGCCACTACGGTGACTTACGAGTGAATGAGGATGAAATGATGATGAAAGACACACAACACCCAGTCATCTCGAGGCAGATAAAATCGCCGACCCCGCCGGGAATCGAACCCGGGACCCCGTTCGCGGGAAGCGAGAACGCTACCGCAAGACCACGAGCCGCGGACGTACACAGGGTGGTCCATTGACGGTGACCGGGCCAAATATCTCACGAAATAAGCATCAAACGAAAAAACTACCAAGAACGAAACTCGTCTAGCTTGAAGGGGGAAACCAGATGGCGCTATGGCTGGCTCGCTAGATGGCACTGCCATAGGTCAAACGGATATCAACTGCGTTTTTAAAAATAGAAACCCCCATTTTTTATTACATAGTCGTGTAGTACGTAAAGAAATATGAATGTTTTAGTTGGACCAATTATTTCGCTTTGTGATAGTTGGCGCTGTAATACGAGGGCTATCCACAAAGTTCATTACGTTTTGGAATTAAAAATAAATAAAGTATTGGAATTTTTTTTATTATATACAGATGAAAGCCACACTTAAATACTACTTTTCTACATAGTTGCCATTTAAATTAAGGCACTTATCGTAGTGATGGACGAGCTTGGAAATTCCTTCGTCGTAAAATTCGACCGCCTGCGCCTTCAACCACGTGGTTACCTCTTCTTTTGGGACAGAAAAGGTGTGATTTTTGTGGATTTCCTGGAAAAAGGCACTACAATAAACTCTCAAAGGTATTGCCAAACTCTGCACAACCTCAGAAGAGCAATACAAAACAAGCGCAGGGGAAAGTTGGGCTCAAAGATCTTGCTGATTCACGACAACGCCCGGGCCCACACGGCAAATGCCACTCGTGAAGTTCTCGAATCTTTTAAGTGGGAGTTGTTTCCTCATCCGCCGTACAGTCCCGACCTGGCACCGAGCGACTTCCACTTATTCCCAGCAAGGAAGAAGTGGTTGGCTATGCAGCGTTTTGATGACGACGCACAGCTTCAAGAAGAGGTAACCACGTGGTTGAAGGCGCAGGCGGCCGAATTTTACGATGAAGGAACTTCCAAGCTCGTCCATCGCTACGATAAGTGCCTTAATTTAAATGGCAACTACGTAGAAAAGTAGTATTTAAGTGTGGTTTTGATCGGTCTATAATAAAAAAAATTTCCAATACTTTATTTATTTTTAATTCCAAAACGTAATGTACTTTGTGGATAGCCCTCGTAGTCACAAACGTATAAGTACGTGGTATCACGTAACATCCCGCTAGTGCGGAGGGTATTTGCTTCGTGATACATTATCCGTGTTAAAATGGACCGTTTACCAATTGCGGAAAAGGTCGATATCGTGCTGATGTATGGCTATTGTGATCAAAATGCCCAACGGGCGAGTGCTATGTGTGCTGTTCAGTATCCTGGACGACATCATCCACGTGTCCGGACCGTTCGCCGGATAGTTACGTTATTTAAGGGAACAGGAAGTGTTCAGGCACATGTGAAACATCAACCACGACCTGCAACAAATGATGATGCCCAAGTAGGTGTTTTAGCTGCAGTCGCGGCTAACTCGCACATCAGTAGCAGACAAATTGCGCGAGAATCGGGAATCTCAAAAACGTCGCTGTTGAGAATGCTACATCAACATCGATTGCACCCGTACCATACTACTATGCACGAGGAATTGCATGGCGACAACTTTGAACGTCGTGTACAGTTCTGCCACTGGGCACAAGAGAAATTACGGGACGATGACAGATTTTTTGCACGCGTTCTATTTAGCGACGAAACGTCATTCACCAACAGCGGTAACGTAAACCGGCATAATATGCACTACTGAGCAACGGAAAATCCACGATGGCTGCGACAAGTGGACCATCAGCGACCTTGGCGTGTTAATGCATGGTGCGGCATTATGGGAGGAAGGGTAATTGGCCCCCATTTTATGGATGGCACTCTAAACGGTGCAATGTATACTGATTTCCCACGTAATGTTCTACCGATGTTACTACAAGATGTTTCACTGCATGACAGAATGGCCATGTACTTCCAACATGATGGATTTCCGACGCATAGCTCACGTGCGTTTGAAGCGGTATTGAATAGCATATTTCATGACAGGTGGATTGGTCGTCGAAGCACCATACCATGGCCCGCGCGTTCACCGGATCTGACACCCCAGGATTTCTTTCTGTGGGGAAAGTTGAAGGATATTTGCTATCGTGATCCACCGACAACGCCTGACAACATGCATCAGCGCATTGTCAATGCATGTGCGAACATTACTGAAGGCGAACTACTCGCTGTGGAGAGGAATGTCGTTACACGTATTGCCAAATGCATTGAGGTTGACGGACAGCATTTTGAGCATTTATTGCATGAATGTGGTATTTACAGGTAATCATGCCGTAACAGCATGCGTTCTCGGAAATGATAAGTTCACAAAGGTACATGTATCACATTAGAACAACCAAAATAAAATGTTCAAACGTACCTATGTTCTGTATTTTAATTTAAAAAACCTACCTGCTGCCAACTGTTCATCTTAAATTGTGAGCCATATGTTTGTGACTATTAGAGCGCCAGCTATCGCAAAGCGAAAAAAGTGGTCCAACTAAAACATTCGTATTTTTTTTTACGTACTACACGAATATTTAATAAAAATGGGGGTTCCTATTTAAAAAAACGTAGTTGACATCCGTTTGACCTATGGCAGTGTCACCTAGAGGGCCAACCATAGAGCCATCTGGTTTCCCCCTTCAAGCTAGACAAGTTTCGTTTTTTGTAGTTTTTTCGTTTGACGCTTACTTCGTGAGATATTTGGCCCGGTCACGACCATTAAAATTACTACGCTAAGAAGAAATGCAGACGATAAACGGGTATTCATTGGACAAATGTATTATACTAGAACTGACATGTGATTACTTTTCACGCAATTTGGGTGCATACATCCTGAGAAATCAGTACCCAGAACAACCAACTCTGGCCGTAATAACGGTCTTGATACGCCTCGGCATTGAGTCAAACAAAGCTTGGATGGCGTATACAGGTACAGCTGCCCACGCAGCTTCAACACGATACCATAGTTTATCAAGAATAGTGACTGGCGTATTGAGACGAGCCAGTTGCTCGGCCACCATTGACCAGACGTTTTCAATTGGTGAGAGATCTGGAGAATGTGCTGGTCAGAGCAGCAGTCGAATATTTTCTGTATTGAGAAAGGCCCGTACAGGACCTGCAACATGCGGTCGTGCATTATCCTGCTGAAATTTAGGGTTTCCCTGGGATCGAATGAAGCGTAGAGCCACGGGTCGTAACACATCTGAAATGTAACGTTCACTGTTCAAAGTGCCGTCAATGCGAACAAGAGGTGACCCAGACATGTAACCAATGGCACCCCATACCATCACGCCGGGTGACCCGCCAGTATGGCGATGACGAATACACGCTTCCAATGTGCGTTCACCGCGATGTCGCCAAACACGGATGCGACCATCGTGTGCTGTAAACAGAACTTGGATTCATCCGAAAAAAATGACTTTCTGCCATTCGTGCACCCAGGTTCGTCGTCGAGTACACCATCGCAGGCGCTCCTGTCTGTGATGCAGCGGCAAGGGTAACCGCAGCCATGGTCTCCGAGCTGATAGTCCATACTGCTGCAAACGTCGTCGAACCGTTCGTGCAGGTGGTTGTTGTCTTGCAAACGTCCCCATCTGTTGACTCAGGGATCGAGACGTGGCTGCACGATCCGTTACAGCCATGCGGATAAGATGCCTGTCATCTCGACTGCTAGTGATACGAGGGCGTTGGGATCCACCGATTCCATATTCTGCTAACAGTCATTGGATCTCGAACAACGAGAGCAGCAATGTCGCAATACGATAAACGGCAATCGCGATAGGCTACAATCCGACCTTTATCAAAGTCGGAAACGTGATGGTACGCATTTCTCCTCCTTACACGGGGCATCACAACAACGTTTCACTGGGCAACGCCGGTCAACTGCTGTTTGTGTATGAGAAATCGGTTGGAAACTTTCCTCATGTCAGCACGTTGTAGGTGTCGCCACCGGTGCCAACCTTGTGT
Source organism: Schistocerca serialis cubense (assembly GCF_023864345.2). NCBI lineage: Eukaryota > Metazoa > Arthropoda > Insecta > Orthoptera > Acrididae > Schistocerca > Schistocerca serialis. Next base: position 357,892,096 of record NC_064641.1, on the reverse strand, counting down.
GAATGCTCTGAAAAGCTAATCATTTACATATCACAGGATCTTCTTCCTGTCGGTCAAATTTCGCGTCTGTAGCACGTCATCTTCGTGTTGTAGCAATTTTAATGGCCAGTAGTGTATATATTGATAATATGTATGCATAACATCCAATATCACAGAACATCGCTGTATTTGATTCACAAGGAAGTCTCAGAATATGTTAAAAACGCTGGTATGAGAGTGAAATATTAGTCTACGGCAGGAGGCGAACCCGTCTCCTTGACTGCAAGAATCCACACTATGGTGAGAGCATGCTTTAATACGGTTCTTCTTTGTATCTAATGTAGATTTTTATCATCGATGTTACATTAATTGACATTTAATTATAAGAAACTGTTCCAAGGGGACATACTTGTGACAATTCTTCAATGCACCATTTCTTTGAAACGGCATACTGCAAGTTATACACTGATCCGCCAGAACATTATGACCACCTGTCTAACAGTCGATATGTCCACCTTCTGCACGACGGCGACGCGTCGTTGCACGGAAGCAGTGAGGCCTTTGTAGGTCGCTGGAGTGAGCTGGCACCGCATCTGCACACACAGCTAATTCCCGTAAATTCCGGGGAGGGGGCTTATGAGGTCTGACGCCACTTTCATTCACATCCCAGATGTGTTCGATATGGTTGAGATCTGGCGAGTTGGGGGACCAGTACATCAACTGGAACTCGCCACTGTGGTCCTCGAAACACTCCATCACACTCCTGCCCTTGTGACATGGCGCCTTATCTTGTTGAAAACGCCAGTTCAGTTGGGAAACATGATCGTCATGAAGGGGTGTATGTGGTCTGCAGCTATTGTACGACGTTCCTCAGCCCTCACAGTGCCTTGCACGAGCTCCATTGGACCCGTGGATGCCCAAGCGAATATTCCCCAGAGCGTAATGGAACAGCCGCCAGCTTGTTTGCGCACTACAGTACAGGTGTCAAGGAGCTGTTGGCCTGGAAGACTACGGATTCACGCCCTCCCTTCGGTATGATTAGGAAGGTATCGGGATTCATCGTCCAGTGCCGATGATCACGGACCCATTTCAGTTGTAGTTGCCAATGTCATGGTGTTAACATTGGCACTTGCACGGATCGCCGGCTGCGGGGCCCCATCGTCAGGAGTGTTGGGTTCAATGTGTGTTCAGGCACACTTGTACTATGCCCAGAATTAAAGTCTGATGTTAATTCCGCCGCAGTTCGCCACCTATCCACCTATCTTGTTTCAATAGTCCGCCTAGCCTACGACGTCCGACATCTGAATGAGGGGTGGCCGCCCAACCGCACGACCTCTGCTCGTGGTTTCACCTTGGTTACGCCATGTATTGAAGAAACGTCGTGCAGTTTCCGAAATGCTCGTGCCGAACCTCCGGGCCATCACAATCTGCCTTCATTCAGACTCAGATAGATCGCACGTCTTCCCCATTCTAAGCAGCACAACCGGCGAAACCAATAAGGCGCCTGTCGCATCGATCGACCGTCCTTTTGACGTCACTTCTCACAGCGACTGCTACTGGGGGGAAGACTGCGTAGCTTTAACATTTGCTGTTTAAAAGGGGTTCAAGTGGCTCTGAGCACTATGGGACTCAACTTCTGAGGTCATCAGTCCCCTAGAACTTAGACCTAACTAAGGACATCACACACATCCATGCCCGAGGCAGGATTCGAACCTGCGACCGTAGCGGTCTCGCGGTTCCAGACTGTAGCGCCTAGAACCGGGCGGCCACTCCGGCCGGCTTTAAAAGGGGGTCACGCCTACTCGTCATCAGCGATTTCGTCCAAATTTATGGTATTTGACCAGAAACCAAGCGTTTAGGAGCAATAGTATTTTTGGTGCTGGTCGGGCGAGGCGTGGGCCATTAGTATGAGCGTGGTTAGTGGGCAGCAGTTTGGCGCAGCGGGAAGAGTACAGAAAGGTAACTTTTTTCTTTAATTTTCGAACTTCAGTTACTCGCACTTCAAATAGACGGAAATATGCTCAATTGATGTGATAAAATCCTACCACCAGAAAAACGAATTTCTTCTGATAATTGCCTCGTGGGCTGTACAACCAAGTCCACAATTAATGAAGAGATTTTTCAAGAAGAAGAAGAAGAATGATTGCTACCTTGCGGTATTAAAGTGTGAGTCCCCCCAAAAGCGCCCCGCTAGTGCAACCTTGTAATGTCTATTTCTATCCTCAACTAAAGAATCCGACCAAAAAGCTTCAAAACTGCCTTTATCTCGTAGAGAGAGAAAAATAAATTACATCCCGAGAGGACTTTATCAAAACACATTCCACTGTACGTCACCAGCTTTTTCTTTCTGAGTCATCAGTCTTCTTACTGGTTTGATGCGGCCCGCCACGAATTCCTCTCCCGTGCCAACCTCTTCATCTCAGAGTAGCACTTGTAACCTACGTCCTCAATATTATTTGCTAGATGCATTCCAATCTCTGTCTTCCTCTACAGTTTGTGCCCTCTACAGCTCCTTCTAGTGCCATGGAAGTCATTCCCTGATGTCTTAGCAGATGTCCTATCATCCTGTCCATTCTACTTGTCAGTGTTTTCCATATGTTTATTTCCTCTCAGATTCTGCCTAGAACCTCCTTATTCCTTACGTTATCAGTCCACCCAATTTTCAACATTTCAACTGTAGCACCACATCTCTAATGCTTTGAGTCTCTTCTGTTCCGGTTTTCCCACACTCCATGTTTCACTGCCACACAATAGTGTGCCCCAAACGTACATTCTCAGAACTGTCTTCCTCAGATTAAGGCCTATATTTGATACTAGTACACTTCTCTTGGCCAGGAATGCCCTTTTTGCCAGTATAAGTCTGCTTTTGATGTCCTCCTTGCTCCGTCCATCATTGGTTATTTTGCTGCCTAGGTAGCAGAATTCTTTAACTTCATTTACTTGGTGACCATCAGTTCTGATGTTAAGTTTCCCTTTTCTCATTTCTGCTACTTCTCATTACTATCGCCTTTCTTCGATTTACTCTCGATCCATATTCTGTACTTATTGGACAGTTATTCCATTCAGCAGGTGACGTAATTCTGCTTCACTTTCAGGGAAGATAGCAATCTCATCAGCGAATCGTATCATTGATATCCTGTCACGGTAAATTTTAATTGGACTCCTGAGCCTTTCTTTTATTTCCATCTTTGCTTCTTTGATGTACAGATTGAAGAGTAGAGGCGAATGGTTCCATCCCGTCTTACACCCTCTTTAATCAGAGTGCTTCTTTCTTGGTCGTCCACTCTTATCACTCCCTCTTGGCTCTTGAACAAATTGTATATTACACGACTCTTCCTACATCTTACCCTTATTTTTCTCAGAATTTCGAACATCTTACATAATTTTACACTGTCAAACGCTTTGTCCAGGCGCTTTGTCCAGGTCGAGGAACCCTATGAAAGTGTCTTGATGTTTCTTTGGTCTTCTTTCCATTATCAACGGCAACTTCAGAATTGCCTATCTGGAACCCTTACCTTCCCTAAAGCCAAATTTATCGTCGTCTAACACATCCTCAATTTCTTTCCATTCTTCTGTACATTGGTCTTGTCAGCAACTTGGATGCATGACCTGTTAAGCTGATTGTGCGATAATTCTTGCACTTGTCAGCTCTTGCAGTCTTCGGAATTGGTGGATGATATTTTTCCGGAAGTCAGATGGTATGTCGCCAGACTCATACATTCTACACACCAACGTGAGTCGTTTTGTTGCCACTTCCCCCACTGATTTTACAAATTCTGAACGAATGTTATCTGTCCCTTCTGCCTTACTTGATCTTAAGTCCTCCAAAGCTCTTTTGATTTTTGATTCTAATACTGGATCCCCTGTCTCTACTAATTCGACTCGTGTTTCTTCTTGTCGCACATCAAACAAATCTTCTCCCTCACAGAGGCCTTCCATGTACTCTTTCCACCTATCCGCTCTCTCCTCTGCATTTAACAGTGGAATTCCAGTTGCACTCTTAATGTTGCCACCCTTGATTCTAATTTCACCGAAAGCTGTTTTGACTTTCCTATATGCTGAGTCAGTCTGTCCGACAATCATTTACTTTTCGATTTCTTATTCCTGAGCGACTTGTATTTCAGCATTCCTGAATTTCCCTTAATATTTTTGATCTTCCTTCTTTCATATTTGGAGAAATGATGCATTGAACGTGGTTTGCTGCAACTCTGCGTGATCCCACGGAAGGTTTTATGAATGTTAGGCAAGTATGGTTTTGTGCAGTAATTTTAAAACAACCATGTAAATGTAAAAATGTGGTGTTTATAACGTTTGCAAGATGGCGAGAAAATTATTGCTCTCCTACTTTTACGACGAATGCTACCCCAGCTCGAGTATATCATCAACTACAAATAATAAAGGTATGTAATTTTATATACAAATTTCTCGTGTACGCTTTCTAGTCCCTTCCTGCGAATTTATTTGCAATCCCAAATTTGCCTTTATATTTCTTTTCCATGCATTTTATTAAAATGTTTGTAAATGCAATATACTGATCATCATTTCAGTTATTTGTAAAAATTGAAAAAAAGCGTTCCCCCATAAGCACGCGGTCCCACGACTTTAGATTACCGTTCATATAATGTTTCCTCTGCGCCAACCGCTGCTTGGAAATTACGCGAACCTAAATGATCCATACGTGGCGCGACGTGCGCCAAAAATGCTATTTTTTCTAAACACTTGGTCATCTGGCGCTCCCACATCAGTCATGATCATTTCTCCCAAAACCCTACATATAAATTTGGACGAAATCGATGATTACGAGTAGGCGCGGTCACCTTGTTAGTGGCTTAACGCTGCACATATACATTACACATTTATCTTGAGCGCCTTAAATAATTTTTGGCCCTGAAGCCAAATAAAAAAATGCGCGAGGACACTTTTTAAGGTCCGATCGGTTCCGAAATTAAAACCATGCTTAAAAATCCGGTGAAACTTTGGGCAGATGTGTTGCACGGTGTCCTTAGTATGCTCGTCGATCGAGGCTCGTTGTATTTCTCAGTTTTGAGCGGGCAGTGAGCAGGTAAATATGTCCGGAACAACAGATTCCCCCACGAAATGCGAAGAGCGTGCTATCATTCGATTTCTTCACGCTGAGGCCGGCCTGTGTGGCCGAGCGGTTCTAGGCGCTTCAGTCTGGAACCGCGCGACCGCTACGGTCGCAGGTTCGAATCCTGCCTCGGGCATGGATGTGTGTGATGTCCCTAGGTTAGTTAGGGTTAAGTAGTTCTAAGTTCTAGGGGACTGATGACCTCAGATGTTAAGTCCCATAGTGCTCAGAGCCATTTGAACCATTTCTTCACGCTGAGGAGTACCGAAATTTATCAACAAATGAGTAACGTTTGCGGTGAAACTTTCGTGAATGACAACAAAATGCTACAGTGGTGCAGGAACTTTGAAGCAGGAGGTAGAGACGTTCATGATGCACCCGATCACTGAAGGGGAGGTACTGTCAACCGATTATCTTGTTCAGCGAGTATCAGGCGATTGAAAAATTAGTCGGCTAACAATTTCTGAACAGTGATTCGTTACCCTACATTTCAATGTCATCTCTCCAAACCATAGTGAGCGAAAGAATTTATTACCACAAACTCCGTGCGAGTTCCATGCCCAAGATGCTAGCCTTGACGTTTCTCCAGCTCTACTATAACGAACAGCAAGAAGGAGACAAGACATGGAACCATTTCTAAAACTAAGAATAAAAGGACAATCCAAAGAGTGGATGAATTCCCATTCCCCTAGTATACCAAAGACGTGTAAGCGAACCTTCGCCATCAGAAAGTGTATGGCTACAATTTTCTGGGACCGAAAAGACCTTTTGTTGGTGGAATTAACGGAACGTTGCACGACCATCACTGCAACCTAATACAGCGCGATTCTTCTACATCTATGAAGGGCAATTCAGAACAAGCGAAGAGAAGTGTTGCCATCAAGCTTTGTCCTTAGTGGCGTTTCCTATCACTGAATGTCTAAAATCACTTAAAATCTAAGCCCCCTTAAGTTAAAGGTTGCTAGAATTCCATCTGCAGTAACGAAATTCATCGACTACAGCGGTTAGTAATATTCACTCTAGGCCACTCCAGAAGACTGGTCCCTGCGTTCACTTTTGCTGTGTTCCAATTATTAATAAATGGCCAGAAACAGTACTTACAGTACGTTCTTTATTGGTAAACATCGTTCGCAGAAATCAGTTTTCACGACAAGAAAGTGTCGATCATATTGTTTTAGAGTTGCCAACTTAATTTTGGCAGACAATCACAAAAACTTCACGAATGGCAAGACACACGACCTACCCCAATGACATGTAGCAAGGAACTGGTGTTGGTGTCCCTAAAAAATGTATACATAATCATGGCTCTCCTCACCTGATGGGATGTGAAGTCAAGAAACAAAGTACAAGTATGTAATTCGTAGCAGAAGTGAGATGACTCGTGACCAGCAATATTTTAATTCATAATACCGCATATTTGACACAATAGAGTTTGTCACTTGTAAATTAAATCAGGTGTACCGTACACAGATATGTAAGCAACAATTTTAAATCTTCTATTCCATCCATAAATCGTTCTACCATCTTAGAAAGATGAAATAAATGTAATTTTTACGAAATTTAAAATGACTGTGAAGTCTGCGTAAAGTGTCTCACCTTAAGTGGGGTATAATGGATTTGTGTCCAAAAAATCGATTTTTCTTATTTTCTTACTGTACACAATTTAATCTGTGACGTGTGTGAATTTTATCATGATAGCAACATTAGGAATGCCTTTAAAATATTAGACTGTTTAACTCTGCTCTGGTAGTTGTGAGGATTTTGTCCAGATCTGAGGACGAGTGTGGTGTTAGATATACTAAATATCTTGGTCATGGGGACTCTTCTTCGTTCAAAGCAGTAACAGATAAAAAGTCGTACACTACTGCAATAGAAAAGTTTGAATGTGTTGGCCATATCCAAAAGAGGTTTGGTGGCAGGCTTCATCACTTTCTGTAGGAGAAGAAAGGTGAAGTGCTTGATGATGGAAAACTATTAGGAGGGAAAGGCAGTATTACTCTTAAAGAAATTGATTCTTTTCATTTATTTTATGGGAGAGCTCTTAGGAAAAACACAGTTTAGAGGCAAAAAGGCGAGCTGTGTGGGTAGTTTTTATCCACAAACTAGGCACTGAACAAACACTATTGCATAATATGTGTCCGAAAGATCATTGGTGTAAGGACAACATAAGAAATGAGATGTATTCTCGTAAACATTCATTACCAGAACCTGTTATGAACGCATATAAGCCCCATTCAGATTTCTTGCAGACCCTTATTTACTTAGGAAGTGTCTTCATGGGAAGATACAGAATACAAATGAAAGTCTCAATAATTTAATTTGGATTAGTTGCAGTTTTATGTTTTAATAACGGGAATAATGGCAGAATTGAAATGCTGAAGAGAGGTGTGTTTACAACGAAAGCATTTTACATCATGGATGAGAGCAGGGTCAAGAAAGCTATCAGATCACTGTTTTAGCTTCAAATACAGGCCAGGCGGATTCGAAGGGGAGAGAAGAGAAACCAAGATGATGAGGAGTATCAGTATGGAAGATTTTAAAATTGAAGTACGCTTATTAAATCTGGAAATATGAGAAGAAAATTTTTGAATCTCGTTTTCTTGGTTTTACGTTTTTTGCATTATCAGAAGCTTTTTCTCAAAAAGTATATGTGCAAATGCTAAGCAGTTTCCAGAAGCTGTTCGAAACATGTTGCTGTGTCATTGTAACTAAGAAAAAAACGAGATCCTGTGAATACATTCTGATTTTTATAGATCTGTGTGTAGAAAAAAACTTAATTTTGTATGTGCAAAATTCAGAACTCTGTTAATAATGCAATTTGCACCACAAATTAATGGTTGTATTCCAGTGGTCTTATAACCATCTTAGGACACTACAATAAAACTTTCAAATTTATTGTATGATTAGAATTTGAGTTATTTCTTTCTACTAAAGGACAATAAAAAAATTAAAAATTCAGATTTCTGGAAAAATATTAAGCCTGCATCTTTTATAGTGTTTTTCCATTAAAATATAGCTCTTTTTCTTCGAACATGCAAAATTTTAGATCTATACATTAATAGCTATGTCTGTTATGATTTTTAAAATAAATATTTACATTGTCGCTTACATTTCCGTATGAAACGTTTGTTGCAGTGATTTCAAAACTGGTCTTAGATTTCGCATAACCGGCAGATTTCCAAAGGTATGGATAACAAAATATTGAGACTAATATGTCTAAATATTTTGTTAACATCAATTCACCTGTTGTGTTATACAATCCAGTCAGAAGTAAAACATGTTTTGTCCTCTAACATTAGTTGAATTACCTCTACCTTTAAAAACTTCGTTTAACTGTAGTTTGATATTGAACATTGAATTCCTTTGCCAATCGTGATACAGTTTTACAATTCGCTAGAAGAGTGTGTCCCTCACGAAACCCATTATCCTATCGTGAACTTTAGTTGTTATCTGCAGAATCAGCACACAGTCAACAATGTTATGTTGCTCTTAGAAACAAGTCTTGCGTATGACAATAATAGACTTTACGTCATATCAAGTTATCTTAGGTCTCGCATTTGACTTTGCTCCCATAATCGATAATCGTTTGCTTACATTATATCTCATGTTGTTCATGACAAGCTCGGTCGCACACTGCAGCTGCAACAACGACTCTCTTGCAGCATTTTCGGTAGAAAGTGTTTGATCACTACTATACAGCCCGGAATAGGCCACCTCTGATTTTCATCTCTTTGCTCACGTGAAACGCTGGCTAGGAAGACAGCATTTTGGCACAGAAACGAGCTGCAGACGAGCGTAGAGAATTGGCTGAAAGCACAGACCGCTGCTTTCTATGTCGAGGATATTGCGAAGTTGATACCACGTTACGACAAATGTCTAAGTCAGAGCTGCGAGTATGTGGAGAAGTGGCTGTAAGGTGACGTTAAATATAACAAATAACATATGTTTGATTTTCATCGTGGTTTCCATTTCGCGACCGATCTCAGCTTTCAAAAAATAAATAAATAAATAAAAAAATACGAATCGAATGTTGTTTAGTTATCAGGGAGACACTAACCAACGTAACTGCCTTTCTTGTAACTTTGTTCGCTACTAAGATATAACCAGCAGTACATACAAGTTTCTTAATAGTATCCTATATATTTCATTGGGCAGTTCACTTCCTCTCCTTAAGACCTGTTCCAAAGCGCGTACCAGTGAAACCTCCACATAAACATGACTTTATTAAAAACGTAGTACTATTTTTTGACCCTTCTGTACTGGCGCACTGTGCATGTACCTGGCTTAACGTAATTCATCCACCTGCTGCATTCGAAAGTAAACAAATGGAAGCACAAGGAAAATACACACCGGTCATTTGGTCATCTGTCTTCAGTTGAAAATTTGCGTGACTAGAATGTACTCTAATGAAGAGAAGGTAAAAATGCTACTCATCTTTGGATAATGTTAGTTAACAGAACAGTGAAAGTTAATAGAACAGTAATTGCAATAATATTTTCTTGTTTAAAATTCGGGTACATGCAGCACATTAACGTAGTACTTTTAAACGATATGTTGCATACGGTAAAGGCAGACCTTGAGTAAACACTACATCACCACTACTGCAGTGCATAGCTGAGATAGGTAAAAGTTATGCCAAAGATCGAGCTTAAAAGGATGAAAGATATTTCTTTTTCTTGTGTTTTATGGAACCACAAACTAATGAGTCAGTGAGACAAGTAGTACTGCTTGTGTCTAACAACCGTTCTTTTTACTTGTTCTCGGTCGTCAGTGCACATCATAAGTCATAGTCCTAATCCATTCAGTCCTCGTTTTTATTTGGACTGTTATCATAGTCAAAAAACTACTATCACGTCTATAAATCTTGAATGGCACATTTCGTTTTCATGTGACGTGTTTGGGTACTGCGAGATTTGTGTGTGTCTGTATGTGTGTGTGTGTGTGTGTGTGTGTGTGTGTGTGTGTGTGTGTGTGTGTGTGTGTGCGTGTGTTTGAATGTGCGTGTGTTTGAATGATGGAGCAATTCCCGGTGCATCGTTAGTGCGTCGTGCCTACAACTCCATCTCAGAAAAGAAAGCTAGACTCTCCACTTCTGAGGATAGATATTTACTGCAAAACATGGTTCCCCTGCACTACTAGTCTCTCTAGCGGCATTTCCTTCATCTGATTCCTGCACCTATACACATCAAAAAAAGTTTTGCATCACCTCGGTTCCGAGAGTTCCGGAACCTGTACAGAAAATTGGAATAGAGATCAACATAAACATCATTTCCGCCCATTTTATTGCTCATGAAAACCACACGTTGCTTGTTGTCCCACCATACAGCGAGACCTTCAGAAGTGGTGGTCCAGATTGCTGTACACACCGGTACCTCTAATACCCAGCAGCATGTCCTCTTGCATTGATGCATGCCTGTATTCGTCGTGGTATATTATCCACAAGTTCATCAAGGCACTGGTGGTACAGATTGTCCCACTCCTCAACGGCGATTCGGTGTAGATCTCTCAGAGTGGTTGGTGGGTCACGTCGTCCATAAACAGCCATTTTCAATCTATCCCAGGTATGTTCGATAGAGCTCATGTCTGGAGAAAATGCTGGCCACACTAGTCGAGCGATGTCGTTATCCTAAAGGAAGTGCACGATGTGGCCGCAAATTGTCGTCCACGAAGACGAACGCCTCACCAATATGCTGCCGATATGGTTGCACTATCGATCGGAGGACGGCATTCACGTATCGTACAGCCGCTACAGCGCCTTCCATGACCACCAGTAGCGTACTTCGGCCCCACGTAATTCCACCCCAAAACAGCAGGGAACCCTCACATTGATGCACTCGCTGGACAGTGTGTCTAACGCGTTCAACCTGACCGGACTGCCTCCAAACACGTCTCCGACGATTGTCTGGTTGAAGGCATATGAGACACTCATCAGTGAAGAGAGCATGATCCCAATCCTGAACGGTCCATTCGGCATGTTGCTGGGCCCCGCTGTAACTCGTTGCATGGTGTCGTGATTGCAAAGATGGACCTCACCTTGGACGTCGGGATTGAAGTTGCGCATCATGCAGCCTATTGCGCACAGTTTGGCTATACAAAACGAATTATTCAACATGATGGCGTTGCTGTCAGGGTTCCTCCGAGCCATAATCCGTAGGTAGCCGTCATCCACTGCAGTAGTAGCCCTTGGGCGGCCTGAGCGAGGCATGTCATCGACAGTTCCTGTCTCTTTGTATCTCCTCCACGTCCGAACAATATCGCTTTGGTTCACTCGGAGACGCCTGGACACTTGCCTTGTTGAGAGTCCTTCCTGGCACAAAGTAACAATGCGGACGCGATCGAACCGCAGTATTGACCGTCTAGGCCTGGTTGAACTACAGATAACACGAGCCGTGAGCCTCCTTCCTGGTGGAATAACTGGAACTGATCGGCTGTCGGATCCCCTCCGTCTAATAGGCGCTGCTCATGCATGGTTGTTTACATCTTTGGGCGGATTTAGTGACATCTATGAACAGTCAAAGGGGCTGTGTCTGTGATACAATATCCACAGTCAACGTCTATCTTCAGGAGTTCTGGGAACTGGGGTGATGCAAAACTTTTTTTGATGTGTGTATATTTAAAATCAACG